>NC_064868.1:21789130-21922572 GCF_024139225.1 Suncus etruscus | reverse complement strand
CACCTGGTTTAATCCTGGCATACCATATGTTCCTTTGAGCATTGCCAAGAGTGACTCCTGAGTACAGAGCCAGAACTAACTTCTGAAAATTGTCAGGTTTGGCCCCCAAACCAAAAATTATTAAAATGGTGGTATATAAATAAAAATAAACTACTTCTTAAATATAAAAACATAAAGTCCTATTATTTGCAACTATATAGCTAGATTTACTATTTATGTTTAGTGAAATAAGTCAGAAGAAGAAATTTAAGTATTATATGATTTTATTCACATATGGCACAAAAAGAAAACGAACGAACAAAACATAACAAAAATAGTTTTTTAGACTATAAGACCAAATCAGTGATTACTAGAAGTGAAGAGGGGAAATAAGGTGTTACAAATAAAAGAATTAGACTTTTAGTGGTAAAAATAGTTGATTTAGAAAGATTTTATTTTATAATGAAGTATTGTATTTTCCAGCATATAAAATGACTTTTTGATCCATGAAAAACTTCTTAAAAGCCAAATGTCATATTATAAGCCAGTATAAGGCATGCTTAAACTTACTCCAGCTTCAGGGATGAGTGATTCAGCCACCCCCCTCTTACTGCAGCATCCCATCCAGCTGCCAGGAGTCATCACTCAGTTTTCTGCTTGTCCTGATTAATCTTTCAGGGAACACAGAGGAGCTGAATTACTGAGTTCTGCATCCCATCCAGCCGCCAGGTGTCATCACTGCTATGTGGCTTTTTGATGTTCAGTCATCTGCTGGTCCTGATTCATTTTTCAGGGCACACAGAGGGGCTGAGATACTAAGCACCACATCTCATCCAGCCGCTGGGTATGCTGCTTTCTGGTGCTCAGTTCAGCTTTTATGGTACACAGAGGAGGCGCTCTGTCTCCCTCTAGTGATCCTATTAATCACTGCACTCCAGCCAGCTGCTCTTGGAAGAGAACCCTCTCCCTCCTTTCAATGTAGATCAGTAAAAAATCACAGTCACTCACTACAAATGACAAATATAAAATGATTGTTGGCTCCCCAAAGTCTAGCTTTATTAAACATATACTGTCAATATTTGAGGGCTCTACTCTTTTTATCTTATGTTTTTAACTTCAATTTGGTGTGCATTAAAAGAGAGGTAGTCTTATGTGGCAAATATAGCCCAAAGCCTATATTTTAACAGTAAAAGTGGGGGGTCATCTTATAAGCCCAGTCATCTTATATGCCGGAAAATATGGTATATATTATCGTATTGTGCAAAATTATTTAAATTCGTAAATGTGTCAGGGGTAAGAAGTCAATTTAGCTGATACAAACATGCCTGTTTCTTTGGCTATACTACCTAGGTTTCTTTGGGTAAATACACCTTTTCATCTAAACAAAAATAATATTAATCATTGGTTTGAAATATCAATTTATTTAATATAACTTCACATCTTTATGTGCTTATAATATTCACTACACCTATCTCTAAATTCCAGTACCATCGCCTAAAACACCCATCTATTCATTTCTGTTATCCCTCTCTTTTCCCTCTGGTATCTGCCATAATATTTACTGTCTAGAATTCAAATTTATAGTTATTTTTGTAGTTTTTTTCTAGTTCACTTGTTCTGGTAATTAATGTTCTACCTGAGTTAAACTATCTGGTAAGTAGTCTTTTATTTCTTTATTTTACAGAGCTTAATTATCTCAAGTTCCATCCATTTTGCTCCTAAGGGCACATTTTTTGTGATAGCAAACACATAATAAA
This sequence comes from Suncus etruscus, assembly GCF_024139225.1. Taxonomy (NCBI): domain Eukaryota; kingdom Metazoa; phylum Chordata; class Mammalia; order Eulipotyphla; family Soricidae; genus Suncus; species Suncus etruscus. The sequence continues at coordinate 21,920,836 of NC_064868.1, read as the reverse complement.
TATAATAAACACAGATTCATTATCTTCTCATCTATTAATGGATTTTAGTATTGTTACATAATATAGAAAAATTTATAGTAAAAAGGAGCACTGAAAATAATAAAGTCGTCACTCCCCCAACCCCATACTGTCAGAATCTCCAGCAGTCTTACCTACATCCTACAGTCATCACCATTTAAAAGGCCCAGTTTCACAGCTTTACAGCAAATCTTGGGAGAGAGGCCAAGCTGATGAAACTATCAGGTACACCACTACAGGGGGCTTCAGCTGAAAACTCTGAGGCCTCCTTAGGAGGGGCGGGCCTATAATCACTCAGTTTCTACAGCTCCTGGAGCATGTGGCTGCATAAAGCCACATGACACCTCCAAATTTTACAAAACTGACAGCCCAGTTGGAACACAACAAATTAAATTGAAAAGTAGCATAGAAGCCCTCTAAACTCAATAAGTGAAAATAACATAGAAGGCTCTACTAGCAACAAACTGTTAGTAAATCCTTAGACAATGACTTTATAACAACATTAAGAATTGTGACAATTTTCACAAAAAAATTATGTAACTATTTTTATAATTCCATTTACCCCTTTTTTATAACAAGCAAGACAATTAATTTTGCCTGCTAAGGAGGCAGGTTTGGGGATGGGTTGGGAAACTGGTGACAATGGTGAATTGAAGGTAATACTAATGGTGGGATTGGTATTGAGACACTGGATGCCCAAATAAACTGTATTATGAACAACTTTGGAAACCACGGTATTTAAATAAAGTTAGGGTAATAAGTCAAGTCAGAAATCAGGATTCAATATTGCTTAATACATTAAAAGTGTCAGATATGACTTTTATTACAGCTATTGTGTTTTGTTTTTTATTCCATGTTCTGTGCTTTAGTTTATTTATACTGAGACACAGGCCTATAATCCAATGTAAATAGTCCTATATACATTGGCTGATGTATACAATATTAGAAATGCAATTTTTATGACACTGTAATTATTAAGTACTTATTTGGATCAGGAAGATAGTCAAATGGGAGAGTATATGCCTAGAATGCCTGAGGCCTAAAGTTTGATCACTGTCACTGCATAGCTCTTTGATTAGCACTAGATATAAACTTAGTATCACTGGAGTGGACCTCAACACTGATTATCAGGTCAATACCACTTGTCTAAGCATTACCAGGAGTGATATGAACCTTCTAAGTATTTCTGGATATGATTTCTATCTAACTAAAAGTAATGGCCTATAAACTTTACTTTCTTATTACGAAAATAGTTCAATCAATAAAACTTAGTTGCATGAAAAGAACAAGATTCTTAGGGAATCTAATAGGTCAGGTGACCCATAGGCCTCTCAATTGCAGAAACTAATAGAAATTATTTTGCATTTAAAACTAAATTTTCTAAGTTAGAATAACTAATTTCACCAATTTAGTTAATAACTTAATATTATGTTAAAAGTGTTTAAGATTTAACATGATAGCTATATAATACAAAGGTATTTGTTTTTGGTGAAGACCTAGCAGTGCTCAGTGCTTACTTCTGACTCCTGTGTTCAGGGATTACTCCTGAAAGACTCAGGCATCATATATAGTACTGGGGATAGAACCTGTGTCTATAGCATTCAAGGCAAGCACACTCTCTGCTATATCTCTCCAGCTCAACTATTTAATGATATTGTAATGTTTATCTTTCCTTCAGTTTTAAACGTTTGTTGTTTTTTTTTCAATTTTTAGACACCATTATTAGCAATACTGTTTGTGGTATGATTTTATAGGTGCAATGTTGTAACACCACACCCTAAACCTAAGTATCCACTTCCACTTCCCTCTCCCATCATGTTCTCAGTTTCCTCCTCTCAATCAACCCTTGCTCCCTAAGATCAGTTCTGTAGACCAGTTCTCAGATGTTATTTTTGGGCATTTGTTATTGTTTTACTATGTCTCTTTTTTATCAAATATATGAGACATATCACTCTGTCTTTATCCTTTTGGCTAACTTCACTTAGCATGACACTGTCCATTTCTACCCAGGGCATGACAATGAACTGTGATTTTTGCCTTGTCTTATAGTTGAGTAGTATACACCACAGTTTCTATATCCAACAATCTATTCTTCGGTACGTGATTTCTTGTTTTCAATATAGCCTTATCATATATCAGACTAATGAACTAAATCCAACTAGAATTCATCCTTTACCTTTTATTTCTAACCTGGTTTCAGCTTGCTTGAAAGCTAAATTACTTGTGTATAGTGTTATTATATATATATATATATAACATATATATACTAGAAAGTACATTCTTATTAATAGTCAATAATTTCTCCCTTTTAATTTATTAATATATTATTATTTTAATTTATGTGACAAATATTTGTATCAATAAAAAACAAAGATATCCTAGCAATATCTTTAAGGTTGGGGTTAAATAACTTGTTCTAAATGCAATAGCCTCCATTATCTTTGGACTTTAGAAAGTAAATAATATCATCAATGATGGGTAACTTTTAAGAACAAAATGTGAAATCTTAGGTGAAGAGGACAAGAACAAAAAACTGTTCCTAAGTCATTTGTTAAATATATCAGTTGAATAAACTCAACAGATATAATACTCTTTTTTTAGCCACACCCTGTAGTGCTCAGGGGTTATTCATAGTTCTGCACTCATAAATCTCTCGTGACAGGCTTGGGGGACCATATGGGATGCTGGGGATCAAACCTGGGTCAGCAGCATGCAAGGCAAACCCTACCACTGTGCTATCACTCCATGTCCAATAATACTCTGCATATTAAGAAAATAATTAAAATATTGATGTCAAAAATAGGTATGAATACCCTAAATAACTTTTTGCTGATCTAAAGAATATGAATTTATGCTCTCATACAAGCTAAATCTGTTTATAGGTCAATGCTCCAAATCAACCTAAAAATCTATTGTTTTGTTTTAGGTCTAAACTTGAGGTTTTTTCCTCTATATTAAAGAACCTGTCAGCAAGTTATGTTAAATTGGAAATTCTAAGGAAAAAATCATATTATAGTTAATAGTGCTTTCTTTTTTGGTTTTGGTTTTGGTCCATACCAGGTGATGCTCAGGGGTTACTCCTGGCTACGCATGCAGAAATCATTCCAGGCTTGGGGGACCATATGGGATGCTCGTGATCGAACTGAGGTCAGTCCTTGATCAGCTGCGTGCAAGGCAAATGCCCTACCACTGCGCTATTGCTCCAGCTCCTAGTAAATAGTGCTTTCTAGGACAAGTCTAAAGTGATTTTAAAAAATGGAGGGTATCGGTATCATAAATGTTGCATAAATACAAAGGGGACAAATACAAGAGGACAAACTTTCCCCAAAATAGCTTTCAACAGTAAATCTTGCTAACAAAAAAAATACCGCTTTGGGGTTAAAAATGAGAGAAGGCAGTTGAGTCCTATCTCTGACAATATCCATAAATAATTTACTGCAAGCTTGTAAACAATAAAGAAGCACAGTATGAATGCGAAAGTGGCTCTTTATATGTCATAAAGCCACTCAAAAGTGCACTTGCTGCCACAAGTCTGACTGAGCTTTGATGTGCTAGAAAAGAAACTGCTAAACTGAGGTCATCAGTTAGCAGAAAACAATTTCCCTCATGCAGAGAAGCAGACTTACTGCTGTGCATCTGACACAAACAGATTGGAATTTTAAAACAGGATTGTATAATGTGAGTTAACTTAGAAAACGGATCTTTAATACTCCTTTTGAATGGCTAGAGCTGAAGTCAAAAGTGTGGTGCTCTTTCAAACACAGAATTTCTCAAATTTTCATGCTTGACATTTGGAGCTGGAAACTCCAATGTGAGGGGTTATTCTTTATACTGAGATGAGAGAACAAGGCCCTGAGGCTAAGGTTGGAGGTCTCAGACAGAGTTTTGGGAGTGCTATTAGCCAAAGCTGTCTGGCCCAGATATCAGTAGGGCCTTTAAGAAAATGTGTCCAGACAAACTTCCTAGTAGGGAAGCATCAGTTCAGGCAAATAAGGAAGAGGGAGTCAGCAGCTCAACACTGACTTAAGGTGCCAGTGTAAGCCCTAAAACCCTGTACCTACTCTTCCTGAAGGAAGGGGGGCTGTATATAACTTTGGGAGAGCAATGTTTTTTCTGTGATGTTTCTATTCTAGCAAGTAAAGGGTCACACATGAGACACTGAAGCAGCTGAAGGCTAGTTTGCAGGAGCAGAAAAGATGATGAAAAATTCTGCCTCCTGGTATGAAAAGTGATTCAATCACCCTAGAAAACCTCCCTTATAAAGCTGCTTGTACCAAGATCCCAGTATATGCCCATAATTAGGAACAAGGATTAGGAACCTCAGGGAGAGTAAAAGATTTGACTCGGGTCCATAGGGAAAGGAGGGAATGTGAGGTTCTGGGTTCTGAATAAGAAGAAATGTCATTTTGTAAAGGCCACATGGCAGGCTTCTCTTAGGTTTTCAACATGGAGGGATGCCATTTTATAAGGACCACACACTGTAAGCCACATGCTAGGTTTCCTCAAACCTATTTACAGTAACATCATCCCAAACTACCTGGCCACACCAGCTAGTCTATCAGGGAAGGACACAAGGGAGCAGTAGGAAGGCATTCCTAGACAATAGCTAATCATTTTAAAGATCATCAAAAAGTTAGAAACTCCCTATATCCCTTTCCAATTTAATCCTCTTCATGACCTTGGGCAAGATTTATCTCCTCCTAAAGATGACTCTAAGCAATCAGTTTGGGGAATGTTAGTAGACAGATTAAAATTTTGTTCAGCTTAAAAAAAAGAAACTACTTGTTAATTGTCACATACTTTTCCATGAAAAGTTGTGAGTTATGTTTGTTTTGTTTCAGATCATATAACATTATTAAAAATTAATTACAGAAAAGTGTCTAAACAATTGTAAATTTCTTGATATATATTATTCAGAAAGCACTGTTTGGGGAAATAAGGTTAGAGCCTATGAATACCAACATTTATTGATATTAAATACATGAAAATACTCAAATCTCAACATCTTTATGAAAAGAATGTATATTCAGAGTCATAAGCAATGCATAAAAGTGATGAATTCGGAAAAATCAAGTGAAATATCTGATTGTATAAAGTATTGAAAGCTTACAAAAATGCTTAAAATACCATTATACATAAATTATATAACTCTGTCAGATCTCATAAAATGTATATATTAAAATTTTTATAATTTTACAATTCTGGCCTCTAAATAATTATCTTGTTTGATTATAATAGCTTTGCCAAAACATCTTTAGATTCAACTTGATTACAAAACCTTACTTAAACTCTATTTCAACTTTCTACTCTCTCAAGGCCAAAACCTCCAAGCCAAATGAATGACAGAACTAATGTAATTAACAAGATACTACCTTGAATTGCTTCATGAATCCTTTAATATAATAAGTCATTAATGTCAAAATATAAATTTATTGATTTTCACTGAGATTAATAGTAGATTGGTCATATTAACTGAATTCAAATGCATTAACTGGATGTTGGTCAATAAATGTTGATCCAAAGCATGAAGAGAAGCCATGTCATGTTTAATGAGGTTTATATACCTATACAATATGTCATTTTTAAAAAAACATTGTTCTTGAGAATAAAAATAAAGATTAAGGTAATTGACCATTAATGTTGACATCTAAGCCCTAAGAAAAATAGTGGAATGCTACATCCCGTGTTAACAAATCCTGAGATCTAGTAAGGCACCAAGTTTATAAAGGCTCTAATTACCCAAGAAAGGCTTTTTAAAAAACTGTCTGCTATTACAGGACCTTTTTCAAAGTAGTCTGTATTTGCAGAGAGGATGTTTGGAAAAAAAAGTAACACCTGCCCCTCTGCGGGACTGGGTAGCATGCACACCTGGGTGCCAAAACTTTTCGTTGGTTTGAGACCGGCCTAACCCCCCCACAAGACCCGCTCTACTGGACCAGTAAGTGCATGCACCTGGCTGGTTTAAGAGAGCCCTTCCCCTGCCAGACCAGGAAATGCACACACCAGGTGCCAGACGTTTGGGCTGGTTTGAGACCACTCTTCCCCCCACCGTCACACTCTGCCTGACTGGGAAATGTGTGCACCTGGGCGCTGAACCTTTGAGCAGGTTTGAGACCACGCTTCCACCCTCTGCTGGACCCCTTCCGCCAAACCGGGAAGTGTGTGCACTTGGGAACTGGGTCTTTGGGCAGGCTTGAGAATGCGTGCCCCCCTCCCCTAGACCACAAACCTACAAAGGTATCAGATAGTCTGACTTACATCACATAGGTTCAATCAACAGAGACCTAACACTCAATTTCCTCAGATAATCCACAGCCCATAAAACAGGATAGCAAAACATTAAAACAACTTGTAATATGACAAGCATAGACAAGCCACCTGGTTAGTGAAAAATAAACTCTAAATAGAATATACATTCAAGCACCTCTGATACAATCAGTACAGCAGACCACTTTATTAAACAATCAGAAAACTCAACATTTAAAACCACCAAATGCAAAGAAATATAGGTAAACTAAGGAAGACACTAGCAGCTGGGGAAATGTAGAGAAATACTATCAAGTTTCCAAGTACACCAAAACTCATGAACCCAATAGATAAGAACCAAAAAGCAACAATGAATGCCCTAGCAAGGGAAATCAAGGAATCACTACCCTGCTAGATTAAGAAATCTATAGATGAACAATTCATCATCTCAAAGAAGAACTTTCAAAAGAAATGAAAGAACACATACAATTGGAACTAAGAAAAATATAAAAACATATTAGCAAGCCATAATAGCAGAATTACAGTTAGAAGAATTCATAGGGGAACTTGAAAAAGAACTACAAAACAATAATGACAAAGAAGTCAATAAGAAAGCAAGAAAAAAAACATTGGAAGAAAAAGTTAGATACCTAAACAAAGATAAAAGAAACAACCTACAAATTGTAGGAATATCAGAAGGGGAGGGAAAAAAAGAAAGGAGAATAACAAGTAGTGAGGGAATTAATAGCAGAATTTTCCCACCCTCTGGAAAGAGACACCTGTACAAATCCAGGAGGCAAAAAGAGTCCCTAATAAAATAGACCCCAACAGACCAAAGTCCAGACATATAGTAATACAACTGGGAGAAAAAAAAAACAAAGAGAAAGATGAATTCTTTAAAGCAATAAAGGAGAAAAAATCTCTCAAATACAAAGAAAAGGATATAAAAATCAAACCAAACCTCCCATTTGAAACAATTCAAGCAAGAAAAGAGTGAAGTGATACATTTAAACTTCTGAATGAAAGGAACTTCCAACCTAGAGTCCACTCCCCAGCAAACTCTCATTTATATGGGATGGAGAACAAAAAAATTTCTTAGGCAAAAATAAACTCACAATATTTGTTCTAACCAAACCATTTCTAAATGAACTACTCAAAGAAGTACTACAAAATCCAAACCCGCGAGTGTAACACAAATCACTCTATTCAATATAATAACACAACAACCCACTCTGTCAATAATCTCCTTAAATTTCAACGGAATAAATTCCCACATTAAAAGACACAGAATAGAGGGATGGATCAGAAAACAAAAATCAGATATGCTGCCTCCAAGAAACACACCTAAAACAACAGGACAGGCAAGACTTAGAATTAAAGGAAGAAAATTAAATATTCAAACTAATGGGAAATAAAACAGGCATGCAACCATTTATATATAAGACCAAATTTGATTCAACCTTAATAAAGTGCTCAGAGACCAAGACGGTCACTACTTACTAATCAGGGGAACATTAAACCAAGAAGCACTAACTCGGATCAATATTTATGTGTTGATTATAGAGCCAGAAAATATGTAAGCCATTTGCTCACAAATCTAGAGAAACATATGAAAGGAAATGTGAAAGTAGTAAGAGATTTCAATATGGCATTAACGCCACTATACAGATCCACTAGGCAAAAAAACTAGCAAAGACATAAGAGCCCTACATGAGAAATTAGAAGAAATAAGACTACTGGACCTATACAGGGCTCTCCATCCCAGGAAAGCAGAATATATATTCTTCTCAAATGCACATGGATCCTTCTCAAGAATAGACCATGCCTTAGGATATCAATTTAACTTGCACAAAGTCACAAACATAAGGAATATGCAACAGAGATCAAGATTGATTGTAGAAAGAAACTGTGGAGAAAATCCAACATCTGAAGATTAACTAAAATGATACTCAAAAACAGCTTCATCAAAGAGAAAATCAAGGAAGAAATAAAAAGATTCCTTGAGACGAATGATAATAAAATGGCAAATTGTCAAAATCTGTGGGACACAGCAAAAGCAGTGATTAGGGGAAACTCATAGAAATACAGGCCATGTCAGAATAGAGGAAAAGGACAAAATCAACAGTTTACAAGGACACCTTAAGGAGCTGGAAAAACAACAAAAAAGAGAAAAAAAAAACACGGCCAGAATAAAATAAATAATAAAAACCAGGGCAGAACTAAACAACATAAAAACAAAGGAAAAATACAAAAGAATCAATGAGACCTAGAGTTGGTTTTTCGAAAGAATAAATAAGATAGACAAATCTCTGGCAAGACTCACAAAAAGAGGAAACACCCAAATAAATAGGATCACAAATGAAAGGGGAGAGACTACAACAGAACCCCAAGAAATCCAAGAAATCATGAGGTTGTACTATGAAGAACTGTACTCAGTGAGGTTAGAGAACCCAGAAGAAACCGACAGATTTCTGGAAAAAATATCATCTTCCGAGACTGAAAAAGGAGGATGTAGAAAGCGCAAACAGTCCAATTACATCTGAGGAAATTGAAACAGTAATTAAGAAACTCCTCAAGAATAAAAGTTCAGCAAAAGCTGGCTCCCTGTGTGTGACACCAGGCGGGGAAAATCCGCGAAAGTACACCAGCCCAGTGGGGCTCAGCTGTGAAAGACTGTGAGTGTGACCTGTCTATGTCTGTCTACTGTCCTCTTATGTGAAACTCTTGCGAGTGGGGCAAAAAGAGCCTCCAGAAACCTCGCTCGCCCAGATGCCATTTTCAGGGAGGGACTTCAGAGCATAAAAACCGGCTAACCTTTGCAAAAGCTGGCTCCCTGTGTGTGACACCAGGCGGGGAAAATCCGTGAAAGTACACCGGCCCAGTGGGGCTCAGCTGTGAAAACCTGTGAGTGTGACCTGTCTATGTCTGTCTACTGTCCTCTTGCGTGAAACACTTGCGAGTGGGGCAAAAAGAGCCTCCAGAAACCTCGCTCGCCCAGACGCCATTTTCAGGGAGGGACTTCAGAGCATAAAAACCGGCTAACCTTTGCAAAAGCTGGCTCCCTGTGTGTGACACCAGGCGGGGAAAATCCGCGAAAGTACACCGGCCCAGTGGGGCTCAGCTGTGAAAACCTGTGAGTGTGACCTGTCTATGTCTGTCTACTGTCCTCTTGCGTGAAACTCTTGCGAGTGGGGCAAAAAGAGGCTCAGAGGAGCACGGCCGCTCCGCTTCGCTATGCGGCCGTGCACTCTTTCTAAGGAAAGAACTCCATTGCAACAAGAAGGAAAAATCACACTAAGAACGGCGCTATATCACAGAAGCAAACATTTCTCTCTGGACTTGCATGCTCGGGCCTAAGATTTGACCCAGTGTGAGGCTTCATCCACGGAGGACTCCCCTCCCTTAGAGACAAGTCAGCCCATCCAGAAAGGGAGGAGCCAGAGGAGTATGCTGCCTACTTCATATAGACAATGAATACCACCACAACACGTAGAAAAACCCACAATACAAGTGTGACAATGGGGAAACAACGCAGGCCAGCATCAGACATAGAGAATGAAGATGACAATTCTGAGGACCAGATAATGACTGAACAACTAATCAACCTCTCAGATAAGGACTTTAGACTAGCAATATGGAAGGTGCTCAACAGACTCCAAGAAACCATGGATCGAGTTGAACAGAACACTAATAAGAACCAAGAAAATATGAAGGCAGAAATGACAAAACTCCAAACTGAAATAACATGTCAACTAACAGGACTGAAAAAGTCAGTAAACGAAGTGAATGACAAAATGGATAAGCTCTGGGACAGGGTATCAGAAGCTGAGAATAGACTTGGTGCTGTGGAAGATGAGATACATAACAATTCCATACAGCACGAGAGATTGGACAAAAAACTTAAAGCAAATGAGCAGACAATGGAAAAATTAGTCAAAGAATGGGAACAGACGAAAATAGAAGTCTATGATAAGATCAACAGAAACAACTTAAGAATCATTGGAGTCCCAGAGACCCAGGAAGAAAATTTCCAGGAAGAATCAATGGTCAAGAACATCATTAAAGAGAAACTTCCAGAGCTAAAGAATATATGTGATCAAATCCTGCATGCCCGAAGAGTACCAACCAAAAGAGACCCCAGAAAAACCACCCCAAGACACATCCTAGTCACAATGACAAATCCCACAGATAGAGACAGAATTCTGAAAACAGCAAGATCAAAAGGGGAAATCATGTTCAAGCAAGCTTCCCTGAGATTTACAGCAGACCTGTCACCAGAAACGCTCAATGCCAGAAAGCAGTGGTGGGATATTGTGACAAGACTGAATGAAATGAATGCTTCACCCAGAATACTATACCCAGCAAAACTCACTTTCCGGTTTGATGGAAGAATACATGGTTTCACAGACAAAAAACAGCTCAGAAACTTCACAGACACAAAACACGTCTTAAGAGAAAAACTGAAAGACCTTATTATCTAAGACAAGACTACCCAAAAGACACACCAAATTTTGAAATAAAGATGGCGTTAAATCCCAGGACAATTCTTTCTCTCAACGTCAATGGACTAAATGCACCAGTTAAGAGACACAGAGTGGCTAAATGGATCAAAAAACTCAATCCAACCTTCTGCTGCCTACAAGAAACGCACCTGAATACTCAGAACAAACATAGACTCAAAATAAAAGGCTGGAGAAAAGTTATCCAAGCAAACAACACCCATAAAAAAGCTGGAGTGGCCATACTAATATCAGATAATGCAAACTTTATACTCAGGAAGGTTGTAAGGGACAAATATGGACATTTTATATTAATCAAGGGGTACGTAGAGCAGGAAGAATTCACTCTCCTAAACATATATGCACCGAATGAGGGGCCAGCAAAATATTTAATACAACTGCTGACAAATCTGAAAAATAATATCAACAACAACACAATAATTGTGGGGGACCTTAACACGGCTTTGTCAACACTGGACAGATCAACCAGACTGAAACCCAACAAGAATATACTAGACCTGAGGAGAGAAATGGAAGAAAGAGGCCTAGTGGATATATATAGGACACTCCATCCCCAGAAACCTGGATACACATTCTTCTCCAATGTACATGGGACATTCTCCAGGATAGACTACATGCTGGCACATAAAACATACCTCCATAAGATCAAGAGGATAGAAAATTTGCAGACTACCTTCGCTGACCACAAGGCTCTGAAATTATTTGTGAACTCCAAAGGGACTCAGAAGAAACACTTTAACACCTGGAAGTTAAACAGCCTCATGCTCAATAACCAGTGGGTCCAAGATGAAATCAAGGAGGAAATAAAAAGGTTCCTGGAAACAAATGACAATAAAGACACAAACTCTCAGAACTTATGGGACACAGCAAAAGAAGTACTGAGAGGAAAATTTATAGCTTTGCAAGCACACATCAGGAAGGAAGAAGGAGCTTACCTGAGTAGCTTAATGACACAGCTAATAGAACTAGAAAATGCTCAACAAAAGGACCCAAGAATAGGAAGACAGAAGGAAATAACAAAGCTGAGAGCAGAAATCAACGAAGTGGAAACTCAAAAAACAATCCGAAAGATCAATGAAAGCAGAAGTTGGTTCTTTGAAAAAATAAACAAGATTGATAGACCACTGGCAAAACTAACAAAGAAAGAGAGAGAGAGAAACTTGATAACTCGTATCAGGAATGAAAAAGGAGAGATCACTACTGATATGACAGAGATTCAAAGGGTAATCAGAAACTACTTTGAAAAACTCTACACCACTAAAAATGAGAACCTGGAAGAAATGGATAAATTCTTGGACTCTTATAATCTTCCACGGTTGAAGGAAGAGGATGTAGCATATCTAAACACCCCCATCACCATTGATGAAATTAAAACAGTAATCAAATGTCTGCCGAAAAACAAAAGCCCAGGTCCAGATGGATTCACTAATGAATTCTATCAAACTTTCCAAGAGGAACTACTGCCAATCTTGGCAAGACTCTTTCATGAAATTGAACAAACAGAAACACTTCCAAATAGCTTTTATGAAGCCAACATCACCTTGATACCTAAACCAGACAGAGACGCTACCAAAAAAGAAAATTACAGACCAATATCACTGATGAATGCAGATGCAAAGATCCTCAACAAAATCCTGGCAAATAGGATTCAATGCCTCGTTAAGAAAATCATCCACTACGATCAAGTAGGTTTAATCCCAGGAATGCAAGGCTGGTTTAACATCCGTAAATCTATCAACATAATACACAACATCAATAACAAGAAAAATAAAAACCACATGATCATATCAATTGATGCAGAGAAAGCATTTGATAAGGTCCAACACCCATTCTTGATCAAAACTCTCAGCAAGATGGGAATGGAGGGAACCTTTCTCAATATAGTGAAGGCCATCTACCACAAGCCAGTGGCAAATATTATCCTCAATGGAGAAAAACTGAAAGCCTTCCCTCTAAATTCTGGCACAAGACAAGGCTGTCCTCTCTCACCACTCCTATTCAACATAGCACTGGAAGTACTTGCTATAGCGATTAGGCAAGAAAAGGATATCAAGGGAATCCAGATAGGAAAGGAAGAAGTCAAGCTCTCACTGTTTGCAGATGACATGATACTCTACTTAGAAAACCCTAAAGACTCTATCAAAAAGCTTCTAGAAACAATAGACTCATATAGCAAGGTGGCAGGCTACAAAATTAACACACAAAAATCAATGGCCTTTCTATATACCAATAGTAATAAGGATGAAATGGACATTAAGAAAACAATCCCATTCACAATAGTACCACACAAACTCAAATATCTTGGAATCAACTTGACTAAATATGTGAAGGACCTATACAAAGAAAACAATAAAACTCTGCTCCAAGAAATAAGAGAGGACACACGGAAATGGAAACACATACCCTGCTCATGGATTGGCAGGATTAACATAATCAAAATGTCAATACTCCCCAAGGCATTATACAGATTTAATGCCATCCCTCTAAAGATACCCATGACATTCTTCAAAGAAGTGGATCAGACACTTTTGAAATTCATTTGGAACAATAAACACCCTCGAATAGCTAAAGCAATCATTGGGAAAAAGAATATGGGAGGAATTACTTTTCCCAACTTTAAACTGTACTACAAAGCAACAGTTATCAAAACAGCATGGTATTGGAATAAGGATAGGTCCTCAGATCAGTGGAATAGGCTTGAATACTCAGAAAATGTTCCTCAGACATACAACCATCTAATTTTTGATAAAGGAGCAGGAAATCCTAAATGGAGCAGGGAAAGCCTCTTCAACAAGTGGTGTTGGCACAATTGGATAGCCACTTGCAAAAAATTAAACTTAGACCCCCAGCTAACATCATGTACAAAGGTAAAATCCAAATGGATTAAAGACCTCGATATCAGCCCCAAAACCATAAGATATATAGAACAGCACATAGGCAAAACACTACAGGACATTACAGGCATCTTCAAGGAGGAAACTGCACTCTCCAAGCAAGTGAAAGCAGAGATTAACAGATGGGAATATATTAAGCTGAGAAGCTTCTGCACCTCAAAGGAAATAGTGCCCAGGATACAAGAGCCACCCACTGAGTGGGAGAAACTATTCACCCAATACCCATCAGATAAGGGGCTAATCTCCAAAATATACAAGGCACTGACAGAACTTTACAAGAAAAAAACATCTAACCCCATCAAAAAATGGGGAGAAGAAATGAACAGACACTTTGACAAAGAAGAAATACGCATGGCCAAAAGACACATGAAAAAATGTTCCACATCACTAATCATCAGGGAGATGCAAATCAAAACAACGATGAGATACCACCTCACACCCCAGAGAATGGCACACATCACAAAGAATGAGAATAAACAGTGTTGGCGGGGATGTGGAGAGAAAGGAACTCTTATCCACTGCTGGTGGGAATGCTGTCTAGTTCAACCTTTATGGAAAGCGATATGGAGATTCCTCCAAAAACTGGAAATCGAGCTCCCATACGATCCAGCTATACCACTCCTAGGAATATACCCTAGGAACACAAAAATACAATACAAAAACCCCTTCCTTACACCTATATTCATTGCAGCTCTATTTACCATAGCAAGACTCTGGAAACAACCAAGATGCCCTTCAACAGACGAATGGCTAAAGAAACTGTGGTACATATACACAATGGAATATTATGCAGCTGTCAGGAGAGATGAAGTCATGAAATTTTCCTATACATGGATGTACATGGAATCTATTATGCTGAGTGAAATAAGTCAGAGAGAGAGAAAAAAACGCAGAATGGTCTCACTCATCTATGGGTTTTAAGAAAAATGAAAGACACCCTTGTAATAATAATTTTCAGACACAAAAGAGAAAAGAGCTGGAAGTTCCAGCTCACCTCAGGAAGCTCACCACAAAGAGTGATGAGTTTAGTTAGAGAAATAACTACATTTTGAACTGTCCTAATATTGAGAATGTATGAGGGAAATATAGAGCCTGTTTAGGGTACAGGCGGGGGTTGGGTGGGGAGGAGGGAGATTTGGGACTTGGGTAATGGGAATGTTGCACTGGTGATGGGTGGTGTTCCTTTTATGACTGAAACCCAAACACAATCATGTATGTAATCAAGGTGTTTAAATAAAAAAAATTATGCATTAAAAAAAAAGAAAAAAAAGAAAAATTATAATGAAAATAATGAATTAAATATCTATTCTCAATATCAGATATAGGCAGAGGGTGGGGAAAGAGGGAATAAGGGGGCACTGGTGGTGAGAATTTGCACTGGTAAAGGGGGTATTCTTTCTTTGAGGCTCAACTACAAGCTTGTTTGTAATTATGGTGCTCAAATTAAAAGAAAATAAAAGTCTATAGTTTAAAAATAAATAAATAAATATCTATTCTCAGAGAGAAAAATGGTCAACAGAAGATGCTAAATAAATCTTTTATTTATTAAATTTTGATAGCATAAGTAATATAGATTGTTTAATAGCTCCTTTTCTTAAAGTGAAAAATAGTATTGGGGCACAAATAATTTATAAAACTCCTTCTATTTCTGAATTATTTAAAATATCATAGGGATCATCAGTGCCATTTAAGAAATTGCCCCTGCTCAATAAAATACAAAAGAAAGTAAGAAAATAGACACCGACATTATATGATCAGTATTAAGATATTAGGCATTATTAATAATATTCATTTTTAAGATATGTGGTCATTTATACAGTTATATAATTTAACAAAACCTATGACTTATACTTAACTGATTCATTGGAAATGGAACAAACTTTTCCACATTAAAACTTGATATCTAGTCGCCCTGGGGGTGAGGGAAGAGGAAATGGGAGGGAGGACAAAAATGGAGGTATAGGGAAGACAATCTGGAGATGGGAATACCCCTTGATTTTATGTAAATATGTACCTAAAATAATATTGTCAACAATATGTAAAAATAAAAAAATTAAAAAAAAAAAGAATAAAAGTTCATGTCCAGATGGTTTTACGGGTGAATTTTATCAAGCATTGTGAGTAGAATTTCAAGCAATAATTCTCAGGCTCTCTCAAAATATAGAAAAGACAGAAATCCTTCCTCTTTTTTATGAGGAAAATAAACACTCATTGCCAAAGATGGCAAAGACACTGCCAAGAAAGAAAACTTCAGACCAATCTTACTAATAAACATTGATGCAAAAATCCTCAACAAAATCTTAGCAAACCGAATCCAACAATACATCAAAAAATTACACACTATGACCAAGTGGGTTTAATACCATGGATGCAAGGATGGTTCAACATACACAAATCAGTCAACATCATACATAACATAAACTAAAAGAAAGACAAAAACCACATGATCATATCAATTGATGCAGAGAAGGCATTTGACAAAATCCAACACCCATTCATACTGAAAACACTCAGCAAAATAGGATTAAAAGGAACCTTTCTGAAGAGAGTTACAGCTATCTATAAAAAGCCCACAGAAAACATTATCCCTAAGGGCAAAATACTGAAAATATTTCCACTAAGATCAAGGCTGCCCACTTTCAACTCATATATATATATATATATAATTTAAACACCTTGATTACATACATGATTGTGTTTGGGTTTCAGTCATGTAAAGAACACCACCCATCACCAGTGCAACATTCCCATCACCAATGTCCCAAATCTCCCTCCTCCCCACCCAACCCCCGCCTGTACTCTAGAAAGGCTTTCTATTTCCCTCATACATTCTCATGATTAGGATAGTTCACAATGTAGTTATTTCTCTAACTAAACCCATCCCAGTTTGTGGTGACCTTTCATGAGGTGAGCTGTAACTTTTAGCCCTTCTCTCTTTTGTGTCTGAAAATTATTGCAAGAATGTCTTTCATTTTTCTTAAAACCCATAGATGAGTGAGAATATTCTGAGTCTTTCTCACTCTCTCTGAATTATTTCACTCAGCATAATAGATTCCATGTATATCCTTGTAGAGAAAAATTTCATGACTTCATCTCTCCTGACAGCTGCATAATATTCCATTGTGTATATGTGCCACAGTTTCTTTAGCCATTCGTATGTTGAAGGGCATCTTGGTTGTTTCCAGAGTCTTGCTATGGTAAATAGTGCTGCAATGAATATAGGTGTAAGGAAGGGTTTTTTTTATTGTATTTTTGTGTTCCTAGGGTATATTCCTAGAAGTGGTAAAGCTGGATTGTATGGGAGCTCGATTTCCACTTTTTTGGAGGAATCTCCATATCACTTTCCAGAAAGGTTGAACTAGACAGCATTCCCACTAGCAGTGGATAAGAGCTCCTTTCTCTCCACATCCCTAACAACACTGCTTGTTCTCATTCTTTGTGATGTGTGCCAATCTTGGTGGTGTGAGGTGGTACCTCATAGTTGTTTTGATTTGCCTCTCCCTGATGATGAGTGATGTGGAGCATTTTTTCATGTGTCCTTTGGCCATTTGTATTTCTTCTTTGTCAAAGTGTCTGTCCATTTCTTCTCCCCATTTTTTGATGGGATTAGATGTTTTTTTTCTTGAAAAGTTCTGTCAGTGCCTTGTATATTTTGGAAATTAGCCCCTTATCTGATGGGTATTGTGTGAATAGTTCCTCCCACTCAGTGGGTGGCTCTTGTATCCTGGGTGTTATTTCCTTTGCAGTGCAGAAACTTCTCAGCTTAGTATATTCCCATCTGTTAATATCTGCTTTCACTTGCTTGGAGAGTGTAGTTTCCTCCTTGAGTTTCCAGAGGCGGCACCAGGTGGGAGACCTTCCTTTGCCTCCACCCCTCTTTCCCTTCAGGTCTGTGAGGTTTCCAGAGGTGGCGCCAGGTGGGAGACTGTCCTTTACCCCCGCTGCTCTCTCCAATTCTGTCTGTGAGGTTTCCAGATGCAGCACAAGGTGGGAGACCTTCCTCTGCCTCCACCCCCCCCACATCGTGTATGTAAAGTTTCCCGGGGTGGAACCAGGTGGAAGACCTTCCTTTGCCTCTGCCCTTCACCCCTGTCATGGCTCTGAGGTTTCCCAGGGCGGCATTCGCCAGGGACTAAACTCTTCCATTAAAAGACACATAGTAGAGAACTGGATTAAAAAAGCCTAAACTGGACTTCTGCTGCCTGCAAGAAACAATCCTACAAGTACAGGACAGGCATATGCTTAGAAAAAAAGGATGGAAATCAATCTTTCAAGACAATGGAAAACAAAAAAGAGCAGGGACATCCATTCTTATATCAGACCAAATTCCATTCAAACTCGAGAACGTGATCAGTGAAAAAGAGGGCCACTGCATACAAATCAGGGGAACAATAGATCAAGAGGTACTAACCCTGATCAATATTTGTGCACTTAATGTAAAGTCAGCAAAATATTTGAGTCAGTTGCTCACTAACCTGGAGAAATACATGAAGGGAAATGTGATAATAGTAGGAGATTTCAATACTCCACTATCACCACTGGATACATGCAGCAGACAGAAAATGGCAAAAAAAATAAGAGCCCTAAATGAAAAATTAGAATATCTAGGGCTAATAGACTCATATAGGGCCCTCCACCCACAGAAAACAGAATACAAATTCTTCTCAAGCCCTCATGGAACCTTCTCCAGAATAGATTATGTCTTAGGATAGAAATCAAACCTATATAAGATCACAAATGTAAGGATCATTAGAAGCAACCTATCAGATCACTATGCAACAGAGGTCAAAATTAATTGCTAGAAGAAGCAATGGAGAAAAACTAACACCTGGAGATTAAACAACACGGTGCTCAACAACAGCTGGATCAAAGAGCAAATCAAAGAAGAAATAAAAAGATTCCTTGAGACAAACAATAATGGAGGACAACTTGTCAAAATATGTGGGACACCGCAAAAGCAGTAATTAGAGGGAAACTTATAGCAATAAAGGCCTATGTCAAGAAAGAAGAAAATGACAAAATCAACAGTTTAAAGAATTATATCAAGGAATTGGAACAACAGCAGGAAAGAAATCCAACCACAAACAGAAGGCAAGAAATTGTAAAAAGCAGAGCAGAAATAAACAACATAGAAATTAAGAAAACAGGTGAGTGTCTTGCTCCCAAGCAGCCGCCGGTCGCAGAGCCAGGGACCCCAAACCCAGCGGGGAATGGCCGGGTGAGTGTCTCGCTCCCACGCAGCCATCCAACAGGGACAGGGACCCCAAACCCAGCGGGGAACGGCCGGGTGAGTGTCTCGCTACCACGCGGCCGCCCGTCGCAGAGCCAGGGACCCCAAACCCAGTGGGGAACGGCCGGGTGAGTGTCTCGCTCCCATGTGGCCACCCGTCGCAGAGCCAGGGACCCCAAACCCAGCGGGAAACGGCTGGGTGAGTGTCTCGCTCCCAAGCGGCCGCCCATCGCAGAGCCAGGGACCCCAAACCCAGCGGGAAACGGCTGGGTGAGTGTCTCGCTCCCAAGCGGCCACCCGTCGCAGAGCCAGGGACCCCAAACCCAGCGGGAAACGGCCGGGTGAGTGTCTCGCTCCCAAGCGGCCACCCGTCGCAGAGCCAGGGACCCCAAACCCAGCGGGGAACAGCCGGGTGAGTGTCTCGCTCCCATGCGGCCACCCGTCGCAGAGCCAGGGACCCCAAACCCAGCGGGGAACGGCCGGGTGAGTGTCTCGCCCCCACGCGGCCGCCCCGTCACAGAGCCAGAGATTCCAAACCCAGCGGAGAACGGCCAGGTGAGTGTCTCGCTCCCAGGTGAGTGTCTCGCTCCCACGTGGCCGCCTGTCGCAGAGTCAGGGAGCCCAAGCCCGAGTGGAGAGCCGACTGGGTAAGTCCCTCCCACCCACGTGGACGCCCAGCCCTGCAGCGGCGTGGCAATCCAAGCAAGCTGCCCCAGGGACCCCAAAACTGAGTGGAAGGCAGGAGGGGGGAGGAGAATCCTTCACCCGCACCGCTGGGACAGGCTAGTACCAACAGACGGGGTGGGACTGGGTCTGCCACCTGGACCCTTGGGTGACCTAGAGCAGTCCACCCCCCCCTGAGCCCTGGAACGGACCTGGGACTCCCCAAGGCTGAGGGCAGAGTCTGCGGGGGGTTGGCCGAGGGAATTTTTTTTTCAGCAGAGGCTTGGA
Source organism: Suncus etruscus (assembly GCF_024139225.1). NCBI lineage: Eukaryota > Metazoa > Chordata > Mammalia > Eulipotyphla > Soricidae > Suncus > Suncus etruscus. Next base: position 21,900,977 of record NC_064868.1, on the reverse strand, counting down.
GGGGGTAGAGCTCCATAAACTCCCAGAGAGAGGAGGGAGGACAGAGAGCTAGGCTCAACAGCGCCAGCAACCATTGTGGCCAGGAGTGGAACTGCACCACTGGCTGAAATAAGGAGCAGAAAGGACTCCTAAAGGTCAGACAAGGCTGACCTCTAAGTAGCAAAGGGGAGAAGAAAGAGCTAGGTTCAACAAGCTCACCCAACAGCCCCCACTAGAACCACCCTTAGGAGAGTGACCCATCTTCATGCCACAGGGAACCAAAGTAGGCCGAAATTAAAAGCCACAGCACTCCAAAGCACACCATTAAATACAAAGAAATATGCATAAATCAAGGAGATCCCTAATATCTGGAGACACCATGACAAACCCTAGCAAGTTTCCAAGTCCACCAAAACGCACAGATCTATGGGAAGATGACCTAAAATCGGCCATGAGGAAGAAAATGCAAGAAGTAATAAAAGAAATCAAAGAAACCCTAGCGACCGAATATAAGAAATCCATGGATGAACGAATCAGCCAAATTAAAGAAGAAATGTCAAAGAACATGAGAGAGTTCATACAAAAATAAATGAAGGAATTAAAAGACAAAGTAACAAGCCTTATGAGCAGAAACACAGAGTTGGAGAAGCACATTGAAGAACTCGAAGGAAAACTGCAAACAAAAAATGATAAAGAAACCAACAAAGAAATAAAAGGCAAAGCCCTAGAAGGAAAAATCCAATATCTAATGAACAAGGACAAAAGAAACAATCTAAGAATTGTGAGTATACCAGAAGGGGAGGAAATAGGGAAAGGGGAAGAACAGGTAGTCAGGGAGATAATAACAGAGAAATTCCCCACCCTCTGGAAAGAAAATTCAGGGCAAATCCAGGAAGCCAAGAGAATCCCTAATAAAATAGACCCTAATAAACCAACTCCAAGACATATAATAATTCAAATGGCATAAAACAAAGAGAAAGAAGAACTCCTTAAAGCAATAAGGGAGGAAAAAACCCTCAAGTACAAAGGTAAGGACATAAGAATCAAACCAGATCTCCCATTTGAAATAATTCAAGCAAGAAGACAGTGGAATGACATATTTAAACGACTGAATGAAAGAAATTTCCAACCCAGGGTCCAATACCCAGCAAAACTAACATTCATATGGGAGGGCAGACTAAAAACATTCTCAAACATGAACGAGCTTGAACTATTTGTGCAAACTAAGCCGATCTTAAACGACCTACTCACAGACGAATTACACAATCCAAACCCCCGATTGTAACATCAACCACTCCACACAATACAACTGCACAACAGTCCTCTCTCTCAATAATTTCCCCAAATGTTAACGGACTAAACTCTCCAATTAAAAGACACACAGTAGAGAACTGGGTTAGGAAAAATAAACCAGACTTCTGCTGTCTCCAAGAAACACACCTACAACTACAGGATAAGCACCGGCTTAGAATAAAGGGATGGAAAGTAATTATACAGGCCAATGGAAAACAAAAAAAAAAGCAGGGACAGCCATTCTTGTAGGTAGAATTAACATAGTCAAAATGACTATCCTACCCAAACTACTATATAGATTTAATGCAATACCTATCCAAATTCAAACACCATTATTTAAAGAAATAGAACAATCAATCACAAAATTCATCTAGAACCACAAAAGACCCAGGATAGCCAAACAAATACTTAAAAACAAGAAGCTGGGTGGCATCTCCTTACCTAACTTGAAACTATATTATAAAGCCATAGTAATCAAAACCACTGGCAAAACTCACCAAAAATGAGGGAAAACATCCAAGTCAGTAGGATCACAAATGAAAGCGGGGAGATTACAAAAGAACCACAAGAAATACAACATATCGTGAGATTATATTATTAACAGGTATACTCAGGCTAGAGATCCCAGTAGAAATCGACAGATTCCTGGAAAAATACCATCTTCCGAGACTGGAAGAGAAAGACCTAGAAAGCCTAAGCAGACCAATCACTTCAGAGGAAATTGACGATGTAATTAAGAAACTCCCTAAGAACAAAAGTCCAGGCCCAGATGGATTTACAGGTGAATTCTATCAAACATTCCAAGAAGACTTATTACAACTTTTCCACAGGCTCTTCCAAACCATAGAAAAAACAGGAATTCTTCCCAACACCTTTTATGAGGATAATATCACACTCATTCCCAAAGATGGCAAAGACACCACCAAGAAAAAAAACTACAGACCAATCTCATTAATGAACATATATGCATGCAAAGATACTCAACAAAATCTTAGCAAACAGAATCCAGCACTTCATCAAAAAGATCATACACCATGACCAAGTGGGTTTTATCCCAAGAATGCAAGGCTGGTTCAACATACTCATATCAATCAACATCATAAATCACATCAACAACAAGAAAGACAAAAACCACATGAACATATCAATCGATGCAGAGAAGGCATTTGACAAAATCCAACACCCTTTCATGTTGAAGACATTCAGAAAAATAGGGTTAGAAGGAACTTTCCTCAAGATAGTTACAGCTATCTATGAAAAGCCCACAGCCAACATTATCCTTAATGGCGAAAAACTAAAAGCATTTCCCCTAAAGTCAGAAAATAGGCAAGTCTGTTCACTCTCTCCACTCTTATTCAATATAATCTTAGATGTCCTTGCAATAGCAATGAGACAAGAGAAGGGAATCAAAGGATCCAAATTGGGAAAGAGGAACTCAAACTATCTCTTTCTGCAGATGATATGATGATTTACATTGAAAACCCTAAAAAGTGCACAGTAAAACTCCTAGAAACAATTAACCATTACAGCAAAGTGGCTGGTTACAAAGTCAATACAAAAAAGACAGTAACGTTTCTCTATACAAATAACGAAGCTGAGGAGAGAGAGATTAAAAATACAATTTCATTTAAAATAGTTTCAAAAAATATCAAGTACCTATGAATCAACCTTAAAAGGGAAGTGAAGGAACTATACCAGGGAAATTTCAAAACACTTCAGAAAGAAATTGAAGAGCACCTAAGGAAATGGAAGAACATTACATTCTCATGGGTAAGTAGAATCAACATAATCAAAATGACTATCCTACCCAAACTTCTATATAGATTCAATGCAATCTCCATCTAAATCTAGGAATCATTCTTTTAAGACTTAGAACAATCAATCATAAAATTCATCTGGAACTAAAAAAGACCCAGGATAGCCAAACAGATACTGAAAAACAAGAAGTTGGGTGTCATTTCTTTACCTAACCTGAAGCTATACTATAAAGCCATAGTAATCAAAACAGCATGGTACTGGAACAAAAACAGAGCTTCAGACCAGTGGGTTAGAACAGAATTTCCAGACATAAATCCCTAGATATACAGTCAACTAATATTTGAAAATAGAGCCAAGAACTTGAAATGGAACAAAGATAGTCTCTTCAACAAATGGTGTTGTTACAACTGGAAAACTCTGTAAGAAACTGAAAATTGACCCATACCTCACTCCTTATACAAAAGTCAACTCAAAATGGATTAAAGACCTTGAAATTAGATCAGAATCTATAAAGTTTATTGAGGAAAATAGGCAGAACACTCGAAGACCTATATATTAAAAAAGTTGTAGAGGATGGAACACCAATGGCAAGGATTTTAGCATCAAAAATGGGACTACATCAAACTAAAAAGCTTCTGCATGGCGAAGGAAACCCAACTTAAAACAAGAAGACATCTAACTGAATGGGAAAATATTTTTGCACTCAACACATCAGATGAAGGGCTGATAACCAGAATATACAAAGCACCCAAAAGCTGAGTCCCCCAAAACCAAATAAAGCCATAGAAAAATGGGGAGATGAAATGAATAGACACTTCTCCGAAGAAGACCAAAAGATGGCCAACAAACACATGAAAACATGCTCACCTTCACTCATTATTAGGGAAATCCAAATCAAGACAACAATGAGGTACCAACTTACACCAGTAAGGATGGCTCACATAAAAAATAATGGGAACAAACTGTGTTGTCGGGGATGTGATAGGACAGCCCTGGTGGTGGAAATGCCCTTCATTCATTGTCACTATGTACCATAAATGATGCAGTGAAAGATTTATAATGCACTTTGGTCACAATAAAAATTAAAAAAAAGAAAGGCACTTTCATCCACTGCTGGTGGGAATGCCCCCTAGTCCAACACTTATGGAGAACAGTCTGGAGAGTGCTCAAGGAACTCAGAATTGAGCTCCCATTTGACCCAGCAATCGCTCTCCTAGGTATCTACCCCCAAGTTGGAAGGACATTCATCCCAAAGTTTGTGTGCACCCCACTATTTATCACAGCACTCAGTGTAATAGCCAAGTCTTGGAACCAACCTCAATGTCCAACAACAGATGAGTGGATCATTAAGATGTGGTATCTATACACAATGGAATACTACATTGCAGTTAGAAATGATAGAATCACAGAATTTGCAGGAGCGTGGATGGACCTAGAACATATATTAAACGAAGCAAGCCAGAAGACAAAAGATAAACACAGAATGATAGCATTATTCTGAAGTACCTAGAATATGCACCAGCTATACAATCAATACCCCACGATTAAATAACAGGGTGAAACAGGATAGAAACCTCAAACACTGTAATAATCACCATATACTGGGGAGTAGAGCCCAAAACAAAGGGGAGAGAAACAACACAAAGCCCAACTACACATTATATCATAAAGAATACAGCAACAACAGAAACAACAGCGTAGAGAGAACAGGTATGTAATTATCGTTTTTACTACAAAGACCCATAATTATTTACTAGGGATCTTATACAGGATTACAAGTAAAGATTATGATGGGAAACCACTGAATCCAAAGAAAACACTCCAAAACATTGTATTTGAATGCCTTAACCTTACCACATCTAAAATAACCTCTTAGTTTTTCTGTCCATAGGGGTTCCTGGATACAAAGTATGAACACCCTATGATGGTATCTCGGTGCTCAGTCACACGAGGCACAATACTCTGCTTGAATCATGAAAATGGGCGGATAAAACTCTTTAAAATACCCTTTATCTCTAGATTATGCCTTCTTTTAAGACCTGAAGCATATGACCAGCCAGATCACCGAAGCAACAACCGAGACCTACAGATTTTTACCACAGGGCCTAAGCAATGAACAAGTTCCACCAAACTAACATGCCTCTCTTCTCATTACTTCGTATTTTTGTTGGTGGTGGTGTTTGATTGTTGGTTTGTTTTGTTTTTCCTATTCTCTCTTCTTGTCACCCTCTTTTTCCACCTTCTTCTCCTCACTATAATCAATTCAATCTATGTCAAATAAAATCGACATGGTTACCTCTTCTATAGGAAAGGAAAGCTGACATATAAGGTGCTGTGAACAAAACTGAAAAGGGTAAACTGAAAAGGTCTATATGGATAGACCTCCCTAACACAATGGTCAGTACTCGAGACACGAAACATATACATACCCAAAAGTTGACCTATTAGTTTCCTTTCCTTACATGTACTATATTAGTACTCAGCGCACCTCTTGCCCTCCACACCTCTCTACATTAAAATACACCCAAGCTAACTTCTATAGGTTTATATGTGCGCAGGAGCACACAGAGATAGGAACCCTCCTTAAGGGACAAACTTAAACCACAAACAACCCATACCTATACCCTATATAACCCCTCCCATATACTATTCCCTCTCCCTCCTCCAGAAATACGACTATTCCTTCACCCCCTACTCTCCTCCCTCAGTTCTTAATCCAGTAGGCATCAAGACCGGCTTCCTACCCCTACGAGCCAGTACCCACTTTCCAAGTGAAGAGACACCCACTCAAACTCTCACCTCGCTCCCGGCAAGAAAATACAACCAACACCCCAACTGAACCATGCAACATGGCCCTTCTATCTCCTCTCCCTAATATGGACTGTGGCTTGATATTGGAACTAGCTCCAAAGGACCCCCACTGCAAGAACTCTACCCAAGACCTCCCTACCTGGACCTCACAAGAAAATCTCAAAAACAATGGGGAGGCCTATACTTTCATTATAAGTATAGACCTATATAACACAACTGCTTATCCTGTTTCTCCACAAATGTGATCTCCAGTATCACTCTCTCCATTTTTCTTTGTTTTGTTTTCTTTTTTATTCTGGTTAGTTTCTTCTTTTGCTTGTTTGTTTTGTATTGTTTTGTTGTAGCTTTTGTTATTTGATTTGACTTGCTTTTGCTTCCTTTGGGTCACTTCTGGCGGCACTTGGAGGGTTCTCCTGGTTCTATGCTTGTATAACGCCCCAGGTGGGCACGGGGGACCATGGAGGATGCTGGAATCTGAGCCACTGTCCTTTTACAGAAAGGACAGACGCCTTGTCTCCATGCTATCTCTCCTGGCCACACTTTATTCCTTTAATTACGTCTCTCTTTTTTACAATTACGTCTTTTATATAATCTTTTTTCTTTTTTAAAAGAAACTTCTATTTCTTTAGATATGTGTGAGCATATATATTTTTAGTTTTTGTCAGGTATCTGTTTTCTCTCCACTCCCAAATCCACCAGTAATGTAATGTAGCACCACTTCCTCCTGCAAAGACATATTAAACAAAGGGGAAATTGTACGTGTAAAATAAGCTCTTATCTACTAGGGATAAGAACTCGTACTTGTTTACACCACAGGGACATCTCCCACCCTGAACGTATGTCATGGGGAAACAACTTAGGCTCCAGGGAACTAGACACCAACCGTCCAGCTTTGACTCCTGGATCCCAGACATAGAAACGACAGAATTCTCCACACAGCTCCAGGAGCTAAACCCCCTCCAGGGCATTCACAATGCTGCTCTGACACCACCATGCAACAGTTCTAAATTGATAACCTGACAATGAGGAAATGGGAACAAATTGATCTAAGAGAAAGTTGTCCTTCCTCATCAGCTAACGATAAGACAAACTCAGAAAACATGTCACCCTTTGATCTGTGCAAAAGCCAAGATTGCTATATACAGACGACTGGTTGTTACAACCAGGACTGGAAAGTACATATCCAGGGACCAACAACAACAACAGCAACAAAAAGCTCTAGCCTAGCTTTTGGTCTACGACTTGTTCAACAAACAAAATCTCCAATTCCAGAGGTCTGAGACAACCGCAACTGAACGGGTCTTCTGGAAACATAACAAAATACCTTATCCCAGGCTCCATCCTAAGAGCAACATAATGACTTAGACCACCAACTATAGAAGATGGATTAAAAAGACACTGAAGAAGCAGAACTGCTAGTACCACAAAGAAAGACATCACCATAAGCTCCATTACTTGAGTTGTACAGTCACCAAGATCTCTAGATACGGAAGTCTGATGTTACCATCCAAGACGAAGCAGAAGTCTTACATACACCACGAAAGCACCAAGGGGAGAGTAAATGATCATGCAAAGAGTCCATAGTTAATCCCATGACAGTATACATCAGGGGTGGAGAAACACTGTATCTCCTAGGCCAAGGGAATTCCCTCTACAATATCCCCAATAGTTACTGTGCCAATGCAGGGGGAAAAAGAAAAGGGGAAACAGAGCACAAAACAATCATTTTCCCACATATTTATTTATTGATCAATCAAGTTTTTTCTTACGTCCTTATTTTGGTGTAGAGATTGAAGTTGATGTCTCCAATATTATTTTATTTTATTTTATCTTAGCTTGCTCTTTCTTTTTGAACTCCAGCATGATTTGTTTTCATAACCGAGAATATTGATTGGTGCTTGTCTTTATTGCTGTAGTGCTCACTGGATATTTAATTTGTTATTTCTTTCTGTATTGTTGTGATGTTTCAATTACCTTTTTCACATCCTCTCTCAAACTGAGGTTGAAAGACTCTAGAAGGAATCCGCCCATTTTCAGTGTATTTGACTTCTTTTTCTTCTTATTTTGTACCCTAATCTAATTGCTTTTCTTTCCTTCAAACAAAACCACATTACTTGATTTATCTAGCTCCGCCTCTAAAATAGAGGGAGAAACAAGGGAGAGTAACAGGACCAAACAGATATATGATCACTAATAGTAAGCTAGACAAAGATGGGACCACCTATTCTAGCAGCCTGGGGGGTGATGTGGAGGATAAGGGCTGCAGAAAGGGAACTGGGATGGAGGGAGGACATATTTGGTGATGGGTATTCCCCTTATTCAATGTTAATATATACCTAAAATATTACTATAAAAGATATGTAAGCCGAAAAAAATCTCCCATCCAAGATGCCAGCACCCAGTCTTGGTGCTTCCCGTTTATCAGGCCGGGACCTGATCTGTTAGTAAAGGCTGGAGACTGGATTTCATCAGCGTTCCTGCCGATGATCCTGCCTGCTTCAAAGCTGCCTGAGACTGGATTTCATCAGCGTTCCTGCCGGTGATCCTGCCTGCTTCAAAGCTGCCTGAGACTGGATTTAATCAGCGTTCCTGCTGGTGATCCTGCCTATTTCAGAGCTGCCTGAGACTGGATTTCATTGGCATTCCTGCCGGCAATCCTGCTTTCTTCATAGGCGGGTTGGGACATACACACACTGATTCCTGCTGGTTTCTGCCAGGAGTCAGAAGGGTGCAGAAGCCATCTTGGGTCATGCTGTTTTCAGGTGCCTGAGACTGGATTTCATCAGTGTTCCTGCCAGCGATCCTGCCTGCTTCAGAGGCGGGTCAGGACATACAGACACTGATTCCTGCTGGTTTCTGCCAGGAGTCAGAAGGGTGGAGAAGCCATCTTGGGTTATGCTGTTTTCAGGTGCCTGAGACTGGATTTCATCAGCATTCCTGTCGGTGATCCTACTGCTTCAGAGGTGAATATCAATTTTCTGGGTGACCCCAGAGACCACAGTGAAGGTTTTGGAGGCTACAAGCTCTTTCACCTTTGTCAGTAAGAGGATGGGAGGCCCCAACCATCTGAGGGGATTACCCATTTCAGACTAGGATTAAAGTTCTAAAGGATTTCTGGAAACTCAGATGCCAGCACCTCTATCTGCCTGTCTTCTGTGCTGTGCTGCATTTTTGGCCTAATTTCATCCAGTGTGTGGCTCATCTGCAGATAGCTTGCCTTCCCTGGAGCCTTCCCTGGAGGTGAGTTTACACGCCCAGAAAGGGGAAGCTGCTGAACTCTGCTGGAAGTCAGATGCCAGAACCCCTATCTGCCTGTCTCCTCTGCTGTGCTCCATATTTGGCCCGATATCATCCTGTGTATGGCTCATCTGCAGACGGCTCGCCTTCCCTGGAGCCTTCCCTGGAGGTGAGTTTACACTCCCAGAAAGGGAGGAGCCAGAGGACTGCAACTGCTCCACTTTGCTTCGCAGCCATGCACATCATTTAGCCAATAGATACAACCACAACATGTAGAAAAACCCACAATACAAGTGTGACAATGGGGAAACAACACAGGCCAGTGCCAGACATAGAGAATGACGATGGAAACTCTGATGACTTGAACATGACCAACCAACTAGTCAGTCTCTCAGATAAGGAGTTTAGAGTCGCAATATGGAAGATGTTCAAAGAACTCAAAGAAAGTATAGAACAGAACACTAATAAGAATCAAGAGAATATGAAGATAGAAATCAGAAAACTCCAAACTGAAATTTCAGGTCAAATAACAGGTCTAAAAAACTCAGTAGATAAATTGAAGCAAAACATGGTTGAGATTTCCCACGGGTTAACAGCAGCTGAGGATAAAATTAGTACACTGGAAGATGAGATGAATAACATTTCCATACAGCAGAAGAAATTGGAAAAAATCCTTAAAGCAAACAATCAAACAATGGAAAAGTTACTCAAAGAATGGGAACAGATAAAAATAGAAGTCTATGATAAGCTCAACAGAAACAACTTAAGAATCATTGGAGTCCCAGAGAGCGAGGAAGAAAATATCCAGGAAGAATCAATCGTCTAGTACATCATTAAAGAGAAACTACCAGAGATAAAGAATACACGCGATCAAATCCTGCATGCCCGAAGAGTACCAACTAAAAGAGACCCCAGAAAAACACCCCAAGACACATCCTAGTCACAATGACAAATCCCACAGATAGAGACAGAATTCTGAAAGCAGCAAAATCGAAAAGAGAAATTACATCCCAGAGATTTACTGCAGACCTGTCAATGGAAACACTCAAGGCCAGAAGGAAGTGGTGGGACATAGTGAAAAAAATCAATGAAATAAATGCTTCGCCTAGAATACTGCACCCAGCAGAACTCACTTTCAGGTTTGAAGGAACATTACATGGTTTCACAGACAAACAACAGCTCAGAAACCTTACAGACTCAAAACCATTCTTAAAAGAAAAATTGAACGGCCTACTTTAAGACAAGACTGACCAACAGGCACACCAAACTTCGATATAAAGATGGCACTAACTCCCAGGACAATCCTTTCTCTCAATGTCAATGGACAAAATGCACCAGTTAAGAGCCACAGAGTGGCTAAATGAATCAAAAAACTTAATCCAACCTTCTGCTGCCTACAAGAAACACACCTGAATAGTCAGAACAAACATAGACTCAAAATAAAAGGCTGGAGGAAAAACCATCCAAGCAAACAACACCCATAAAAAAGCTGAAGTGCCCATACTAACATCAGATAATGCAAACTTTATACTTAGGAAAGTTGTAAGGGACAAAGATGGACATTTTGTATTAATCAAGGGATACATACAAAGGGAAGAAATCACTCTCCTAAACATATATGCACTGAATGAGGGGCCAGCAAAATATTTAATAAAATTGTTGACAAATATGAAAAAATAATATCAATAACAACACAATAATTGTGGGAGACCTCAACACGGCATTGTCAACACTTTACAGGTCAATCAGACTGAAACCAAACAAGAATATACTAGACCTGAAAAGAGAAATGGAAGAAAGAGGCCTAGTCAATATTTACAGGACACTTCACTCACAGAAGCCTGGGTAGACATTCTTCTCTAATGTACATGGGACATTCTCCAGGATAGACTACATGCTAGCACATAAAACATACGTCCATAATATCAAGAGGATAGAAATTTTGCAGGCTACCTTCACTGACCACAAGGACCTGAACTTATATGTGTACTACAAAGGGGCACAGAAGGAAAACTTTAATACCTGGAAGTTAAACAGCCCAATACTGAATAACTAGTGGGTGCAGAATGAAATCAAAGAGGAAATCAAAACTTTCCTAGAAACAAATGACAATGGAGACACAAATTATCAGAACTTATGGGACACAGCAAAAGCGGTACTGACAGGAAAAATTATAGCTTTGCAAGCACACATCAGGAAAGAAGAAGGGGCATAGCTAATTAGCTTAATGACACAGCTCATAAAATTAGAAAGTACTCAAAAAAAGGACCCAAAATAGGGAGACAGAAGACAATAACAAAGCTGAGAGCAGAAATTAAAAAAATGGAAACCCGCCCCCCCCATCTAAAAGATCAACAAAAGCGGAAGTTGGTTCTTTGAAAAAATAAACAACATTGATAGACCACTGGCAAAACTAACAAAGAAAGAGAGAGAAACTTGATAACTTATATTAGGAATGAAAAAGGAGAGATCACTTCTGATATGGTAGAGATCCAAAGGGTAATAAGAAACTAGTTTAAGAAACTCTGTGCTACTAAAAAAGAAAACTTGGAAGAAATGGGTAAATTTTTGGACTTTTATAATCTTCCACAGTTGAATGAAGAGGATGTAGCATATCTAAACACACCCAACACTATTGAGGAAATTAAGACAGTAACCAAATGTCTGCCCAAAAACAAAGGTCCAGGCCTAAATGGATTTACTAATGAATTCTTTCAAACCGTTCAAGAGGAACTTCTATAATTACTGGCAAGACTCTCATGAAATGGAAAAAATTAGGAACACTTCATATAGCTTTTATGAAGCCAACCTCACCTTGATACCTAAACTAAACAGACATGCTACCAAAAAAAGAAAATTACAGACCAATATCACTGATGAATAGAGATGCAAAGATCCTCAACAAAATCCTGGCATAGGGGCCGGGCGGTGGCGCTAAAAGTAAGGTGCCTGCCTTGCCTGCGCTAGCCTTGGACGGACCGTGGTTCGATCCCCGGTGTCCCATATGTTCCCCCAAGCCAGGAGCAAATTCTAAGCACATAGCCAGGAGTAACCCCTGAGCGTTACCGGGTGTGGCCCAAAAACAAACAAAAAAAATCCTGGCATATAGGATTCAATGCCTCATTAAGAAGATCATCCACTACAATCAAGTAGGTTCATCCCAGGAATGCAAGGCTGGTTTAACATCCGTAAATCTATCAACATAATACACAACATCAACAACAAGAAAAATAAAAACACATGATCATATCAATAGACACAGAAAGCATTTTATAAGGTCAAACATCCATTCTTTATCAAAACTCTCAGCAAGATGAGAATGGAAGGAACTTTTCTCAATATAGTTAAGGCCATCTACCACAAGTCAGAGGCAAACACTGTCCTCAATAGAGAAAAAGTGAAAGACTTTCCTCTAAATTCTGGCACAAGACAAGGCTGTCCTCTCTCACCAGTCCTATTCAACATAGCACTGGAAGTACTTGCTATAGCGATTAGGCAAGAAAAAGATACAAGGGAATCCATATAGGAAAGGAAGAAGTCAAGCTCTCACTGTTTGCAGATAACATGATACTCTACCTAGAAAACCCTAAAGTCTCTATAAAAAAGCTTCTAGAAACAATAGACTCATATAGCAAGGTGGCAAGCTAAAAAATTAACACACAAAAATCAATGGCCATTTATACACCGATAGTAATAAGAAAGAAATGGACATTAAGAAAACAACCCCATTCACAATAGTGCCACACAAACTCAAATATCTTGGAATCAACTTGACTAAAATGTGAAGGACCTATACAAAGTAAACTATAAAACTCTGCTCCAAGAAATAAGAGAGGACACGCAGAAATGGAAGCACATACTCTGCTTATGAATTGGCAGGATTAACATCATTAAAATGGCAGTACTCCTCAAAGCATTGAACAGATTTAGTGCAATCCCTCTAAAGATACCCATGACTTTCTTCAAAGAAGTGGATCAGGCTCTTTTGAAATTCATTTGGAACAATAAACACCCTACAATAGCTAAAGCAATTATTGGGAAAATGAATATGGGAAGAATTACTTTCCCCAACTTTAAACTGTTCTACAAAGCAATAGTTATCAAAACAGCATGGTATTGGAATAAAGACAGGCCCTCAGATCAGTGAATACTCAGAGTATGTTCCGCAGACATACAATCACCTAATTTTTGATAAAGGAGCAAGAAATCCTAAATGAAGCTAAGAAAGCCTCTTGAGCAGGTGGTGTTAGCACAACTAGCTAGCCACTTGCAAAAAACTGAACTTAGACCCCCAGCTAACATCATGTATGAAGGTTAAATCCAAATGGATTAAAGACCTCGATATCAGACCCGAAACCATAAGATATATAGAACAACATGAAGGTAAAACACTCTGGGACATTGAGATTAAAGGCATCTTCAAAAAGGAAACTGCACTCTCCAAGCAAGTGAAAGCAGAGATTAACATATGAGAATATATTAAACTGAGAAGCTTCTGCACCTCAAAAGAAATAGTGCCCAGGATATAAGAGCCCCCTACTGAGTGGGAGAAACTATTCACACAATATACATCAGATAAGGGGCTAATTTCCAAAATATACAAGGCACTGACAGAAATTTACAAGAAAAACATCTAATCCCATCAAAAAATGGGGAGAAGTAATGAACAGACACTTTGACAAAGAAGAAATAAAAATGGCCAAAAGACACACGAAAAAATGCTCCACATCACTAATCATCAGGGAGATGCAAATCAAAATAACAATGAGCTACCACCTCACACCCCAGAGAGTGGCACACATCACAAAGAATGAGAACAAGCAGTGTTGGTGGGGATGTGGAGAGAAAGGAACTCTTATCCACTGCTGGTGGGAATGCCATCTAGTTCAACCTTTATGGAAAGCAATATGCAGATTCCTCCAAAAACTGGAAATCGAGCTCCCATACGATCCAGCTATACCACTCCTAGGAATATACCCTAGGAAGACAAAAATACAATACAAACATCCCTTCCTAACACCTATATTCATTGCAGCACTGTTTACCATAGTAAGACTCTGGAAACAGCGAAGATACCCTTCAACAGATGAATGGCTAAAGGAACTGTGGTACATATACACAATGGAATATTATGCAGCTGTCAGGAGAGATGAAGTCATGAAATTTTTCTATACATAGATGTACATGGAATCTATTATGCTGAATGAAATAAGTCAGAGAGTGAGAAAGACGCAGAATTGTCTCACTTATCTATGGGTTTTAAACAAATGAAAGACATTCTTGCAATAATAATTTTCAGACACAAAAGAGAGAAGGGCTAAAAGTTACAGCTCACCTCATGAAAGGTCACCACAAACTGGGATGGGTTTAGTTAGAGAAATAACTACATTGTGAACTATCCTAATCATGAGAATGTATGAGGGAAATAGAAAGCCTTTCTAGAGTATAGGCGGGGGTTGGGTGTGGATGAGGGAGATTTGGGACACTGGTGATGGGAATGTTGCACTGGTGATGGGTGGTGTTCTTTACATGACTGAAACCCAAACACAATCATGTATATAATAAAGTTGTTTAGATTAAAAAAAGATATGTAAGCCATTATGATAAAAATTGTGTTTCAAACAGAAATGTTCTTTGACTTACATGCATTATTATATTATATTAATTATATGTTATGTTACTATATTATATTATGCTAGTTCACCTCAATATGTTAAGCAATTTTCTCTCTTGAATAAATTCTTACAATAAAAAAAGTACCAAAAAAGTTTTTGATGTCGCTAAACATGCACTTTGCTGTTTTTCCCATGCCTTGTACCCAGATAAGTTTATAATTATCATTAGTATTATTTCTCCAATTAAACTTAGTCATCACAGGTAGGGCAAAGTAGAAGTTTACCTAATAATAAGTGATGTAGAATGCAGATTGCTTCTCATATTCTCCTCATGTCTCCCGCTATGGTGGGAGGGAATGACAGAAGAATGTTTGGTGCTGTAGGCGAGTACCTGGGCGGGTTCAGAGGCAGAGGCGGGGAGTGAGACTTTGCTTCTCACAGCCCCAAAGCAGTTTAGGCAGCTTTGCGAAACAAATTGCCAGGCAGGGCCGGACTGTGACAAAAATTAGTCCCGGGTATTTTAGGTTGAGCAGCTTAATTACATGACCTCACGCAGGTTCACCTCACAGATGACCACCCACCCATTAAAGTCCAGGGGCAGGGATAAAATGCAGAAGCACACTAGAGAGGCTCGGCCAGCCATTAATAAGTAAGAAGTGCAACAGCAACCCCAAATGAAGATGTGACATGAGGGAGGGGAGAGAGAGAAGATGTGACATGGAGGGGGGGGGGAGAAGATCTGTAAAGACTACTACTAAAACGTCTTTTCTTAATCCTCTCCTGTCACACAAAACTCCTAAAGGAATGCTAAACACCCAAAGATCCTCCAGGAAACAATGTAATTTAAAAGGAGATGCACAGAAAAGATAGTTGTGTGATACGTTCAAACTTTAATGCTCTATAAAAGCAATGACAGACTCTCACCTTGGAAACAAAAATGACAAGCACTTATCATTAAATCCAAGCCACAGGGTCTGTGCTTTCTACAATGAAAAATCTGGATATCATGAGGCAGTTCAGCAATGTTCAATATTAGTGAGCTGGCAGTTTATGTAACAGCAGAGGACTAAGTAGAGATGTTTTATTTGTAGTCTTGATGTATTGGAGAAGTGACTGCGATTCCCCGAATAAAATGACCTGCAAACTGAGTTAATAGCATTAATGACTATACAGCATTGGATTCATCACAATAACAACTAATTAAGAGGTGACCTGAGTGTATGAGAAAGGACTTTTATTTTTCATTATTTGAGCCTTTGTTATTTTATTATGATGTTTAAAAAAGCACTGTGAAGGGCCACATATACACTTTACTGTTGTTTGCTATATTGAGTTTTCCATAAGGTTCAGTGCAGACGATTATTGTGTTGGTTGTTCAAAGAGAGCCCAGCCCTCCTCTCAGCTTACTGAACTTCTCTATTCAATCATCATAAGCAGCTTTTTTATTTTCTCGAGGTTTTTACAGAGGAGCACATTAATAGACACATTAACATCCCCCCATATCCTCACCACTCTAGCATGGAAGTACTAGGAACTGTTCTTGATTACAGATGTCACATGTGGAGTCACACTACAGCCTCACTGAGTTCATGTGACAGACTCTGTGTGAAGCTTCTCTTTTTCCCCCCTATCCCCCCTCATACACTGCTTGGCTCATAGACTACTATGGAGAAGATGGGCAGGCTAAACACACACTCACAGGACTGCAGCCAGCACAGAAGGATGGGCTGCTGCCCACCAGGACAATGCCCGGACCTCCCAATGGCCAGTCCGGCCCTGTTGCCAGGTGAGCTGCAAAGCAGACACTAGAACACTTTCCTCCCACTGCACTGCATATCTTAATTGTGGACCTTCTTAATTGTGTGCCAGTTACAAGGCCTTTGCATGCCACAGCTGTCATGCATGCCATAGGTTCACCATCGCTGGCCTAGGCTCTGTCCTAGGATCTGAGCAAAAACCAAGACCACTAATTAAAGAAGGCTGATTACAACAACTGTGATGGAACAGAACTCCTAGAACAATAAGAAAAAGTCTCTCCTAGCCTTTGCCCTATGACCTACACAAATAAGATCTCCAGCTACAGAGGCGAGATGTCATCACCCACATCTGAGCGGAAAGTCTTTCGACACCAGAAAACTACCTTGGAGTGTGTAAATAAGTGAGTATGGAGCCTGTAGTTGTTCCCATGGCAGTAAAGGGTGGGAAAACCCTGTATCTCTTAGCCCAAGAGAATTCCCATTCTAATTTCCTCCAATATTGAGTGTTCTAATTTCCCCAATGTTTAGTGTGCCTATGCAGAAAGAAAATAAAAGAAGAAACATGGTGGTGGGAAGGCCCTGATTCACTATCACTATGTACCTAAAATATTACTGTGAAAAATTTGTAATGCACTTTAATTAAAATAATAAAAAACAAATTGCTGGTCTGATTGTTTTTTTGTTTGTTTGAATGTTCCTTCATAGCTGATGATTTTGGGTTTTGGTTTATTCTTTTTATACTTTTGTTACTTCTTGCTTTTTTTGTCTTATTTTGTCTTGTTTTGTTTTGTTACCATTTTCTTCTTTTTTTCTTTATTCTTCTAAATGGATATTTATAACCCTAGAAGAACCCCTTCCAGTTTTTTTTTAAATTCTTGTTTGCCTTTTTCTCTTTTCTTCTTCCATATTTTTCTTTATATCTCCAATATAGCCACATTACTGAAATTACCCTGATCAACCTCATAATTGGAGTGGGAAAATAGGTGGTACCAAGAACAGACAGTTGTATGTTCATTTGGTGGAAATAAAAAATGATCAGACTTGAATACCAGATCCAAAGTAAACAGCAACATTATTGGTACTCAATCTACAACAATTTGTACAAGGGGGGAACAGATGCACTACCATTATGGGGGGGGTAAAGGAGGAAGATGTGGGATGCATGCTGGGAACAGGGAGGGAGGGAGGACAACACTGGGAATTCCAAGTGGGAGTGCCCCTCATTCATTGTCACTATGTGCCTTAAATATTACTGTGGAAGATTTGTAATTCACCTTGACCACAATAATAATTTTAAAAAAATGTAACACCTGTAAGAAAACATGTTTGAACAAATAACCTGTACCCACAGGCATTAGGTTTCTGAGAAAAACTTGGTTGCCTGCATTCGGGAAATAAAGGGATGTGGTATTAATATTATTTGAGTATAAATTTGTTGACATTTAAAATTACTTAGATATAAAAACACACTCTATAAAGAAAATCTGCTTAGACTCAAGGATTTTATTTAGTCTTACAGAATAATTACTCACCCTCAAATCTAACTTTGCTCTTAGCCGACATGCAAGTCATAGTAAGAGTTCAGGCCCCAATTCAGTGTGCAGAAGACCAAAACAATTCACAACTGACCTTGCTGCTGAGAAACAACAGATAGCAAGAAGCAACCTCAAAAGTGAAACTATTGGGGCTGGAGAGATAGCACAGCGGTGTTTGCCTTGCAAGCAACCAATCCGGGACCTATGGTGCTTGGTTCAAATCCCAGAGTCCCATATGGTCCCCTGTGCCTGCCAGGAGCTATTTCTGAGCAGATAGCCAGGAGTAAACCCTGAGCAAGCCGGGTGTGAGCCCCTAAAAAGGAAAAACTATCCTGCATCAGAAATATGCATTGAACAATTTGCCCTTATGCCTTATTTTTTGGCTGGATAAATTAGCCTTGTGATCTGTCAAGAAATCGAGTGCACGTATTCCACCTTGTACCTTGAATAAATGGAATAGAGCTTGAACCCAACCTGACTCCTTGGCCTCTGTTACTCATGCACCGACCCCAGTACCCACCTTTCTAGGGACCCCAGAAGATTTCTTTGTATCAAGACCAATTGGTATGTGACATATTGGCACTCAACGTGGAACACACGTGTAGGTAGAATCAGAGATCCTCTTATATGGCACTAAGTCATAATATCATTATCTTGTTTTATATTGTTTTTCATTATTAAAATAATGGATACCAGTATCTAATCACTTCACTGGTTACTGGTGACAGTGAGTCTAGTTAAAAATAAGACTGTCCTAGGATCTATGCAAAAACCAAAATCTCTAATTACAGAGGACTGACTTTGACACTCCCAACTGAGCATAACTTTTTCTGGGACCATAAAAAAAAGACCTCGAGGTTGTACAACCAGCATGCACAGAGCCTGTAGTCAGTCTTATGACAGTATGCTTCATGGGCGGGGGGGGGGGGGGGGAGACACCTGTATTTCTTAGGCCAAGAAAATTTCCTTCCTAATTTCCCCAATGTTTACTCTACCTATGAATAAACAAATAAACATCAACAAAAGCACACACAAAACAACATGCCAAATCTGTCCCCCTTTTTATTTTATTTTGTTTTAATTTTATTTATATCTTCTAGATAGGGGATCCTGCCTTTTCCATAGAACCTTAGAACCCGAATCATTTTGTTCTGCCTTATATTTCTATGTCTTCCTACAAATTGAGAAAAGAATATAAAATGGATGTGATCCAGGGGCTAAATGTTCTCAGGAGTATTAAATAGAAAAAATGTCAGATTTAAATATCCAAGCCAAAGTCAATGATAATAGATATAAGAGACCTAAATTATAATAAGCAAAACACAAAATTTTACACTAGTAGTACAGGGACCTAAGCTTGGAGGTATTGAATGCATGCAGGAAACTGGTGGAGGTAGGGCAACACTAGTGGTGGGAATAGCCCTAATTAACTGTCACTCTATGCTTTAAATACAACTGTGAAAGAATTTCAATTCACAATAGTCTCAATAAAAAATTAAAAAATAAGACTCCCAAATATTAGACTAATTCATAGAAATGAATTATTTTAAATATACACTGAATAAGCTTGTTGGCAAGAAAAAATGACTAGCACATGAATGACAATATAAGTAGTAATTATGTCACAAACTATGGATTTACTTCTCACATCTCTAGGAGGAAAGGTTATCCCCATTTCACAGATAATAAAAATGAGGCAATAAAAATGAGGCAGAGATCACAATGGTCTACATTTAAGTGGCTGTATGACATTTGCACAATGATGACTTAATCTAGTGTCACATTTCCCAGTATATATTTCATTGTTAGGCAATGTTTGGCTGAGAGCATTTGTACACATATGCTATTGTAAGTAGAATTATTACATTTAGAGTTTTAATATTATTAATAGCATGCTGGGAAGTTATATTCATTAATTATATGTGTCTATAGATAATAAATGAATCAATAGTTCATCTTAATTTTTTTTGCTTTTTGGGCCACACCTGATGACAGCTGGCTATGTGCTCAGAAATCACTCCTGACTTGAGGGACCATAGGGACACTGGCGGATTGAACCTTGGTCTGTCCTAGGTTAGCGCTTGCAAGGCAAACACCCTACTGCTTGAGCCACCACTCCAGCCCTCAATTCAGTAATTTTGTTAAAGGCTTTATTTGCTAGACAGTTCTATAAATAATTTTAAACCTATCTCTTTAGACTTGTTTATCCAAAGTTGCTTTCTTTTTTAAAAATGGGCATTAATACTGACATTATCTTTTGATATTTAGCTGTAAACTTGTGAACCTTCTTATAAGAAGATGCTCTCAATTTTAAGTAAGTTTTCATTTCAAGATTAAAACTCTGCTCTGAAGTATATAATTTTTCAAATGTCTGTTTTAGTTAATATATTTAAGCAATGACCATGTGTCAAAGACCTCCCAGGAACTGGGAGAAATGATTTACCCACCAATTATCTGATAAGGAAATAATGTCCTTTAATATATAAAGCACTGGTACAAATTTATAAGAAAAATTTAACCATATAAAAATGAATAAAAAAGATGAACATACTCTTCTTCAAAATAGCAACACAATTGGTCAAAAGGTGCTTGAAATAAAGCTTTTAATCATTAATCACAAGAGGGATACAAATCAACAATGAGACACCATCTCACACCATGGCACACATTGAAAAGAACAAGAACAGATAGTGCTAATGTTAACGTGGGTAGATAGGTACTTTCATTCACTGTTGGTGGGAATATCAACTGGTCTAGCCTTTCTGGAAACAATATGGACATTTCTAAAATTCTAGGAATTGAACTTCCATTTAACATAGAATCTCCACCCCTTGAAATATACCCTTAGGACACAAAAACATAATGGTGAAAGATATTTGCGCCTTTATATTTCTTGCAGCACGATTCACAATAGTCAAAATCTGGGAACTACTATGTGGGCATGAGCACATAGAGCACATAGAGACTCCTCCATGAGAGTCAAACCTAAATTGTAAACAACCCATGCTTATAATGTATATAGCCTCTCCCATATATTATCCCCTCTCCCCCACTTCAGAAATCCTACTATGCCTTCTCCCCCCAATCCCAACCCGATTTGCCACCTTATTTTATTCCCACTCTTTACCATCAGTTCTTAATTCATTAGGCATCAAGACTGACCTCCTACCTCAATAAGCCATTACCCAGCACCCAAGCGAAGGGACACCCACTCAGACAAACACCTCGTCCCCAGCAAGAAACTACAAACAACATCCCTGCTGACTCATGCTGTGTGGCCCTCCTTCTCATCTCTCCCTAACGTGGACTGTTGTTTGGTTGTTTGATATCGGACTCAGCTCCTAAAGGATCCTTACCACAAGAACTCTACCCAAGACCTCTCTGCCACAAATCTCTTCTCAATCTCAAGAAGATTAGGGTGTGTGATGAAAATGCACCCTGGATCCCACACCCCATAATAAAATCTCAAAAGACAATGGGGAAGCCTATACTTCCTTTATATATATATATATATATATATATATATATAATTTTTGTTTTGTTTCTGTCTTCCTCTCTTCCCACCCCCAAATGCACCAGAAATATAATGTAGCACCATTTCTTCCTGTAAAGACATACTTAAAAAAAGGGAAAATTTTACATATAAAAACAAGCTCTTACTAAGGATAAGAACTTACACGTTTTTACAATACAGGGGCACCTCCCACCTTGAGCATATGTCATGTGGACCCAACTTAGACTCTAGGTGATTAGACCATGCAACCTTGAACCCTGGATCCCAGCTATAGAAATGACACAGTTGCCCACAACAGCTCCAGGAACAAAACTCCCTCTGTGGCATCCTTAATACTGCTCTGGCACTAACATGTACCAGTTTTGATATGATACCCTAACAATGAGGAAATGGCAACAATTTGATCTAAGAGCAGGTTGTCTTACTTCACCAAGTAACAACAAGAAAAAATCAGAAGAGTTTTCAGCCTTTGATATGTGCAAAAGCCAAGATCGCTATTTACAGATGACTGACTGTGACAACCATGACTGGGCAGAACTTATCCTGGGACCAATAAAAAAGACCCTAGTCTAGACTTTAGTCTAGGATCTGTACAACAACCAAGATTCTAATTCCAAAGGTCCGACTGAAACAACTACAACTGAATGGGTTGTCTGGAAACATAACAAAAGACGCTACCCCAGGCTTCATCCTAGGATCAGCGCAATGAGGAAGACCACCAACTACAGAAGACTGATTAAAACAACAGTGAAGGAACAGAACTTCTAGAACTGTAAAGAAAAACTTCTTCATAAGCTCCATTCCTTGACCTGTGCAGATACTAAGATCTCTAGATACAGAGGTCTGATTTTATCACCCAAGATGGAGCAGATGTCTTCCATACAACACGAAAAGATCTAAATGAACATGAAAAAAGTTTTTAATTATTCCCATGACAGTATACTTCAAGGGTGGAGAAACCTTGTATCTCTTAGGCCAAGGAAATTCCTTCTCTTATTTCCCCAATATTTACTGTGCCTATGCAGCACAAAATAATTAATTTAATTTAATTTATTTATTTCTTTTCTTTTCTTTTTTGGTCTTTGGTTTTGTTATTATTGTTGTTGTTTTCATTTTTTATGCTCTGCTTTGTTTTTATTTTAGGACCATGGTTATTATGCAGTGCTTGTCTTTATTGCCTAATGCTCATTGGGTTTTGTTTTGTTTTGTTTTGTTTTTTTGGTTTTGGGCCACACCCGGCGTTGCTCAGGGGTTACTCCTGGCTGTCTGCTCAGAAATAGCTCCTGGCAGGCACGCGGGACCATATGGGACACCGGGATTCGAACCAACCACTTTTGGTCCTGGATCGGCTGCTTGCAAGGCAAAGACCGCTGTGCTATCTCTCCAGGCCCTGCTCATTGGGTTTTTTGTTTGATTTTTTTCTTTTGTACTGCTGTGGTGTTTCTCTTCCTTTTACCCTTTCTTCTCTCAAACTGATGTTGAGAGTCTCTAAGGACTCTGCCCATTTTGGCTTGCTTGATTTTTACCCCAGTTTATTGCTTTTCTTCTCTTCAAACAAATCACATAAGTTGAACAATCTTGCTCCACCTCTCAAATTGAGGGGGAAATAATGGAGAGTACCAAGGCCAAACAGTATGATCACTAAGTAGTAATAAAAATGATCAGACTTTAATACCAAATCCAAAGCCAAAGACAAAGGAATCAATACCCAATCTACAACAAGCTAGACATAGAGGGGACCACTTATACTAGTAGCCCGGGGGGGGGGTAAGGGAGGGGGATATGGGATGCAAGCTGGGAACGGGGATGGAGGGAGAACAACTTTGGTGATTCAATGTTAATATGTACCTAAAATATTACTGTGAAAGATATGTAATCCACTTTTGTCAAAATAAAAACTATTATTATAATACAATCACCTGTCTAAAAAAAGAGAAAAAAAGAAGATAGTAAGTAATAATATCAAAAATAATAGACACTGATCAGAAAGACCAGTCCATGGTAGGGTTTTTTTTTTCTTGTTGCTTTAGTAGTCTTTATTTGTCTTTTAGTTTTACATTTTTTATTACCATGTTTCTTTGCATTATTCTTTTTTTAGTCTATTTATTTGAAGTTTTGAGACCTCATAAATCTGTGGAAGAGCTTTTCTCCAGAAATCAGAAAAGTTTTTAGTTATTATTCTTCCACCAGCTCTTCTTCACCTCTCTTTTTACTCGCTTTTTGGTATTCTATGATGATTCTTCCTATTGTCTTTCAAAAATTTTACATTCTCTTCCATTTGTTTACCTCTCTTTTCTTTTTACACTATTATTGGTGAAGGCTAGTATTTGCCTTCAATATCTCTGATATTGAAGGGATATGTTGAATTCTGTTGCTGTATTTGCTATTATATTTTTAACTTCTTTAATAACATTTGTATGGACCCTGTATCAGCTCTAATACCCTGGATCTATTTACCTTTGAGTTGATTAAATTTTTCTTCCAGTAATTGCTTTATTCCCTTGGTCATTGCATGGAGTATTGATTTGATTTGAGTTATTCATCAATGTGGTTTGAGGCTTATTTGAACTCAATGATTTTCTGGGACTTTTGTCCATTTTAGCCAGCACAGGTGAATTCCTTTGTTTTGCCATTTTTCTTAAACATTTATAGCTGCTGTGGTCTGAGCTTCAATTTCCAAATATCTGTCACTTGATTGGATTTGTTATTTTTTTAGCAAACAGTTACTCCTTCTAATCTGTTCCTCTAATTATGTCTGCCTACTTAAGATCTATTTTACTGATCATGCAGATGAATAGCTAAATTCCAATTTGCATAGCAAGGTTTTTATGGAGGTATTTGTTGAAAGATATTGGAACCAACAATCCTTAGAGATGGTAGATTTGTCACACAGAAACACTAGTATTTGCACAGTTTTGTGTTCAGGAAGCAGGTTGCAGGGACTTCCTCAATCCAGAGGGAAATCAAGAAGAGAACACAGATGGTTCAGGAGAAATAGAGTGGGAAGTGGGTTAGAGCCCCTGAAGCACCTGGTTGCTGATAGAGTCCTTTAATCTCTTTAAATCTGATCTCTTAAAATTTTGATCTCTTTAATCTTCCTAGTTAAAAATAATCTTTTAGTTTGATATCTTTCCTTTAACCCAAAATTATTTAAAGTATTTTATATTTCTAAATAATATATCTATCATTTATTTTGTAAATTCTCTGTTACTGATTTCTAAAAAATAACAGGTCTTGCATTGTTTTTAGCTTGCGTAGTATTCTTAATAAAAGACTAAAATTTGGAAACATCATTGCATATTAACTCATCAAACATCTTTCCTTATATATATTCAACATTTTATATATGAAATAATTTAGTTATTCAAAAATTATTTAAAAGGAATGCCCATCACTTCTACAAAAAGAGGTATTTTGGTCATCAATTGCCTCAATTTATTTATCTGATTATTGTGTTACATAAGAAACTTTACATAGACTACCATTGATTGCTTTCATAAACAACTATTAACCCAATGTTACTTAACAATTTAATCAGTGTACAGAGAGTGTACAGATGGGGCAAAAGCAAGATATATTTTTTACTTTTTAATCTCACTTTCTCCTTACTTCTAGTAAATGTGTGCACATTGTATCTGCAGGCTTGTGTGTGTGAGTGCATAATATCTAAAATTAACTGTCTTAATTTGTCACCTTCTACTTAATGTTTTTTATTCCTGTGCAACATTTTCAGCTCCTCCTTCTGACCATATGTACCTGATCCTTTATATCAAAATTATCCCAAAGCCCAAATTAATTCACTTTTGCATAATATCTCCTATATCCACATATATATTTCATGCTACTTGTTTTTGAAAATGTTCTTCTTTATAGTAGCCAAGATATCCTTGAGTCCCCTGGGTAATCACCTACAGCTAGGGTGAATATTTTTTAGACACAATCAGTAGTACTGTGAAATTTCTTAAGTGCTCTCATACATTCCCTACATTTACTTTTACTACATGATCACTAAACCATAATGACTTAATAATGCTACATGCGAAAAATCCATTATTACCTTGAGAGAACCAGTCCCCATGTACTATATAGAGATAATATATGTTGTAATGCCATAAAACCCAGAGACAATATATTGACAGCTAAGAGAGAAGAGATGTGGCTCAAAAGACTGCCAAGAGAATTCTCAAGTACAACTTCATGAATTATCCTGCAACCTTGCAGCAATTCTCTGACACTATTGTACATTTTCTTCCAACTATGCGCTAGTAAACCCAAGGTACAAGTGCAAGTTGACATCATGCCTGTTATTAGAGATTATCTGATGACAGTTGAATAGTTTGAGACAAGCTCCTCTACCACCACTTTCAGCTCACCTCCAAACTTCATATAGCCTAAGGATGCTATAAAATATCCCAAATTAGCTTTTTGAGAGGAATCAAAGAGGAAAAACCCTTAACTGCATTTAAGCCCAAAGTAATCACTTGGCTGGAACTTACTATATTAAGTTTTCTCCCGCTGGAAATACTGGTGGCTTAAAAAAGGAAATAAGATTGATTACAGAAAGTAGGTAGTTTCAGTTACATACATTGAATAACCTCTCTTGGAAATATATCTAATATGGCAGAAAATACAAAGGCAATTCTTAATTAACGCAAGGAAACACCATGTGATCTCTCAAAGTTGCTTCTTGGGAGGGCATTTTGGTCCAGGTTTAGTAAAAAATACATTTTCACCACAAAGAACAGAGAATACTGTACTAAATTAGAATTAGAATACAGAATTAGAGATTACTACACTACCTTTTAGACAGACTTTTAGGGCAAGGAAAAGTGAGCTTTTTGGCTTTTTTAATTTGTTGAACTTAGGTTATCTGCATTAATAGATAAACAGCACATGAAAACTAGCAATCTAATTATAAAACTAACATTATATTTAAAATAAGGAATGATACATATATATGAATACCACATATTGATGCTTCACAATCAGGATATTCTGCTTGAAGATGTCAAATCCCTGATATTTCACTTCCTGTTACCCAATTTCCTTGCATTCCATTGAACTATTAAACTCCTGTTATCTTATACTACAGTTTTGTTTCTTGGGGACTTGCGACAGAGATAGTAGGGCACTTGCCTTGCAGGTGGCTGATTTGAGTTTGATCCTTGACACATAAAATAATCTCCTGAGCCTGGCTGATCCCTGAGTGAAAAATCAGGAGTAAGCCCCGAGCACCCAGGAGAAAACCCTGAGAACTGCCTAGTGTGGCCCCCAAATAAGAAAAAAATTGTGTTTTTTTTAAAAACTGTTTAGTTCTTATATTTGATACATTTTAAATATCATTATAATCAGGTATTTGATATCTTACTAGTTCCACTCAAATAAGTTTATTATAGGTATATATCTTAAAGAAAAAGTAAACATAAGCCAATAGATGCAAAATCTTATCAACTAGAATGAGATGAGCACTTAAGAAGAGGAACATAGAGTCAGCAATTAAATTAAAATAAAATGTTTAATATATTTTTAAATTTTTATTGTGACAAAAGTGCATTACAAATATTTCACTGCATCATTTATGGTACATAGTGACAATGAATGAGGGGCATTCCCACCACCAGTGCTGTCCTCCCTCTGCCCCTGTTCCCAGTATGCATCCCATATCTCCCTCCTCTACCCCCCAGTATCCTAGTGCAACTGGTCTCCACTTTACAGCTTGTTGTAGATTGAGCATCCTTTCCACCGTCATTGGAGATAAAAAGGATAAAAAAGGGGAGAAAAAAATTTGGTGACAACTAACAAGAAAAGAATGAAGAGAGAGAGAAAAAAGAAAGAAAAATGGAAGAAAAAGGAAAAAATGGACTCGGCAAATAAAAATAAATCTCTAAATAATAATCACAAGTGTGAAAAAGAAAGAGAAAAGTGGAAGAAAAAAAGAGAAGGAAAATAAAGTCAAAAACTAACAAATCAAAACAAAACAAGAAAAAGTATGGGTGCTGGAGTGGTAGTGTTTGGCATTCCCCACACCTTTTTTTTTTTTTTTTTGCATAGGCACAGTAAGTATTGGGGAAGAAAGGGAATTCCCATGGCCTAAGAGATTCAGGATTTCTCCATCCTTGAATCATACCATCATGGGATCAACCCCTGGCTCCATATATACTCATTACCCCATCCCAAAGGCTTTTTTGTGATGCCAGGAAAGTTTCCTCTTGGTTGTGTGTGAGAAAATCAAGCCACTGTAGCTAGCGATCTTGGTATTTGCGCAGGTTATAGGTCAGGGTCTAGGATAGAGTCTCTAGGTTCTAGAGGTTCCTATCCATCGTTGTTGTGGTGTTCAGTCTTCTGTAACACTTGCTCCCTGTTTTCGTTCAGTACCTAAGCCGAAGCCTAGGATATTATGGATCCAAAGGTTCTGCTCAGTCTCTGTTGTCCAAGTTGGATCTCTGTAATAAGACATCTTGTTTTTGTTGTTTTTTATGTGTCCTGGACTACAGCCTAGGGTAGGGTTTTCCTTATTTGTCCCAAGGTAGGCTCTGTTCAGTCACAGTTGTCAAAGTCAGTTTTCTGTTGTTGGTGCTCTTATTTTTCACAGTTCAAAGGATGATAGCTCTTTTGATTTCTATTTAGTGTTAGGTGATGTAATAGGACAGCCTGGTCTTAGGTCAAGTTTTCTTTCCTTGTTGTCATATCAAAACTGGCACAAGTTGGTGCCAGAATAATGTTATAAATCTCCCAATGGAGCTTAGTTCCTGGTGGTGTTGCCTGGAGCTGTATTATTTCTACATCGGGGATCTGGGGTTTGGGATTGGACTAACACTGTCCAATCTCTTGGGGATTGATTGTATCCACATGACACATGTTCAGTATGGGAGGCACCCTTCTGCTATAAAAAGTGAGATTTAATTCAATTTGAAGTTATGTTAGCCAGTATTCTGCTTTTGTGTCTTCTGTCTACCAAAAGCAGGTGCTTTATTACAACTTGGAAAGGACTCTTGGAAAGCTAACTATTTCTGAGGGAATTTTAACTCAAAGATAAAAATTTTGGACAAATATTCCCTATTTATTCAACACACATTGCCAGGTAAATTGGATGCTTCACAGCAAACTGTACACAGGAAAGCAGACAGCTGCTAGTTTTTCTCCATTCCCCAAAATGATTCACTTCCAGTAGAATTTGCTAGTCTGCAGCAAGAGCCTACCCATCCCATCCCAATCAGATACATTATCTATGGTTTTATGTATCCAACCTAATTACTAAAGGGCCTGTGTTCCTGTAGCCATTCCCAACGCATAAGTCTGATTAAAAGTTTTCAGCAAGTTACAGAATACATCTTTAACAGAACCATGACAATGCTAAATGACTTGGTGACTAACAATGGCTAATAGTTATTCCAAGATGGTATACAAAACACAGAAGAGGGGGCCTGAGCGATTGTACAGTGGTAGGGCATTTGCCTTGCACATAGCTGACTCAGGACGGACCTCGGTTTTATACCCGGTGTATCATATGGTCCTCCCAGTCAGGAGTAACCCCTGAGTGTCATTGGGTGTGGCCCAAAGAAACAAAAGTAAAAATAAAAATAAAAACACAAAAAGGCAGGAGTACAGGATATATTAGTCTCTCTACATAGAGGAATACTTTGGCATTTGGGAAATCTAGTAATAAGAGTAACAGAAAAATGACACCAATAATTAAGTCTGATTCTAGTAAAAATTGCACTATATATATTTATATTTTTACAGAAAAGTACTTGCTCTGAATGTCTATACATGCACAATCATTCTTTCAGCTCTTAGATCTATATCAGTTAAAAGTGTGAAAGCATCCTTGTCTGGTTGTGAAATTTTGCTTATTAAATCAATACCATACTGGAACTATCTTGTGAAATAGCATTAAGAGAATATATATTATATATAGCATATAGTATATGCATACTATAATACATAGTAAACAACAAAGATAGTGTCTAATGAGGAGGTAGTTGGTGGTAGAACACATGTCTTAAATATATGAAGTCCTTGATTCATTCCTCAGCACCTCCAGAAAATGATTCATTAAACTTTTACCCTGATTTCGTGAATATTATATATTTTATTGAAAAAAGAGAAAGCAATCTCTAGATTAACTTATGAGTTCATAGATATAATGTTCACTTCTTTCTGTGCTATTGCAATTCATTTTATAATAGATAATATAAAATGATAAATTCAAAAATTGAAAATTCCTTATATCTTCAACAGTCACTTTCAAGTTTAAAACAAGCATAGTTCTGACATATGGTTATAGATATTGCTTTGTGAATCTATATATCACTTTTCAATTTATACCTCATTTATGACAACCATTTCATAAATTTTTCATTGGTGTGACCTTGAATATATAATAGATGCCCTAAAATGTTAAGACTATCAGAAACCCAGGATTTTACTTCTATATTCTAGATTTCATAAATTATACAATAAAGGTATGTTATATGTAATATATCAGAAGAATAGTCAATAACCCATACTGGTACCATTAAGGTGACACAGGGAACTCAAAAAGGTGCAGTGGGTAGCTGAAATTAACTTTCTCCCTAGTGCTTTTCAGCAAACACACATGATCCACACTTAACTCATCAGTTAAAATAAATTCTGTCATTATTCACAGGTCTACTATTCTTCCTTGTGATTCTTCAACTTATAATAATGATAATGCATGCATTATCAGTTCAAATGTCTACTCACACATATCTCAGTCACTTGATTCTCTACTATAATCATTTCTCTACATGCCATTTACTTGCCACAATAATAAGAGAACTGCACAAGAAAATCATTCAGGACTCCGTTGATTTCTTAAGCATAGACATTTTCTTAGTTTACCATCGGTAACATAATAAAGTAACACAAAATGAATGGTTGAACTGACAGATTTTAATAGTGTCATTGTTTAGGATGGTATAAATTTAAGATCAAGTTTAGAGCCAGCTCTAAAATCTAGCTGCAGTAAATGTAAAAAAGTGATAGACTGATGATTGTGATTTTCTAACTTGTTTACAGGGTACATTAAAGACATAAGCTATTTACTTCTAAGTAAATATTTCCTTCTAAAGACATGGAAAACTATCATTGTGAACAAGTCTAGTCAATAAAGTTTTATTTTGTTTCATCCTCTTCTACTCTAAATTAAAAATTTTGATGAATTTTTTCATGTGTCTTTTGGCCATATGTATTTCTTCTTTGTCAAAGTGTCTGTCCATTTCTTCTCCCCATTTTTTGATGAAATTAGATGTTTTCTTCTTGTAAAGTTCTGTCAGTGCCTTGTGTATTTTGGAGATTAGCCCCTTATCTGATGGGTATTGGGTGAATAGTTTCTCCCACTCAGTGGGGGGCTCTTGTATCCTTGGCGCTATTTCTTTTGAGGTGCAGAAGCTTCTCAGTTTAATATATTCCCATCTGTTAATTTCTGCTTTCACTTGCTTGGACGTGCAGTTTCCTCCTTGAAGATGCCTGTAGTCTCAATGTCCTGGAGTGTTTTTCCTACGTGTTGTTCGATATATCTTATGGTTTTGGGTCTGATATAGAGGTCTTTAATCCATTTAAATTTTACCTTCGTACATGATGTTAGCTGGGGATCTAAGTTCAATTTTTTGCAAGTGGCTATCCAGTTGTGCCAACACCACTTGTTGAAGAGGCTTTCTTTGTTCCATTTAGGATTTCTTGCTCCTTTATCAAAAATTAGGTGACTGTATGTCTGGGGAACATTCTCTGAGTATTCAAGCCTATTCCACTGATCTGAGGCCCTGTCCTTATTCCAATACCATGCTGTTTTGATAACTATTCCTTTGTAGTACAGTTCAAAGTTGGGGAAAGAAATTTCCTCCCATATTCCTTTTTCCAATGATTGCTTTAGCTATTCTAGGGTGTTTATTATTTCAAACGAATTTCATAAGTGCCTGATCCACTTGTTTGAAGAATGTCATGGGTATCTTTAGAGGGATCGCATTAAATCTGTACAATGCTAAGGGGAGTATTGCCATTTTAATGATGTTAATCCTGCCAATCCATGAGCAGGGTATGTACTTCCATTTCCACGTGTCCTCTCTTATTTCTTGGAGCAGAGTTTTATAGTTTTCTTTGTATAGGGCCTTCACATTTTTAGTCAAGTTGATTCCAAGATATTTTAGTTTGTGTGGCACTATAGTGAATGTGGTTGTTTCTTAATGTCCATTTCTTCCTTATTAGTATTGGTGTATAGTAAGGCCATTGATTTTGTGTGTTAATTTTGTAGCCTGCCACCTTGATATATGAGTCTATTGTTTCTAGAAGCTTTTTCATAGAGACTTTAGGGTTTTCTAAGTAGAGTATCATGTCATCTGCAAACAGTGAGAGCTTGACTTCTTCCTTTCCTATCTGGATTCCCTTGATATCTTTTTCTTGCTAATCGCTATAGCGAGTACTTCCAGTGCTATGTTGAATAGGAATGGTGAGAGAGGACAGCCTTGTCTTGTGCCAGAATTTAGAGGAAAGGCTTTCATTTTTTCTCCATTGAGGACAATATTTGCCTCTGGCTTGTGGTAGATGCCTTAACTATATTAAGAAAGGTTCCTTCCATTCCCATCTTGCTGAGAGTTTTGATCAAGAATGGGTGTTGGACCTTCTCAAATGCTTTCTCTGTGTCTATTGATATGATCATGTGATTTTTATTTTTCTCGTTGTTGATGTTGTGTATTATGTTGACAGATTTACGGATGTTAAACCAGCCTTGCATTCCTGGGATGAAACCTACTTTATCATAGTGGATGATCTTCTTAATGAGGCATTGAATCCTATTTGCCAGGATTTTGTTGAGAATATTTGCATCTGTATTCATCAGCGATATTGGTCTGTAATTTTCTTTTTTCGTAGCATCTCTGTCTGGTTTAGGTATCAAGGTGATGTTGGCTTCATAAAAGCTATTTGGAAGTTTTCCTGTTTTTCGATTTCATGAAAGAGTCTTGCCAGGATTGATAGTAGTTCCTCTTGACAGGTTTGAAAGAATTCATTAGTAAATCCATCTGGGCCTGGGCTTTTGTTTTGGGGCAGATATTTGATTATTGTCTTAATTTCCTCAATAGTAATGGGTGTGTTTAGATATGCTACATCCTCTTCATTCAACCGTGGAAGATTATAAGAGTCCAAGAATTTATCCATTTCTTCCAGGTTTTCATTTTTAGTGGCATAGAGTTTCTCAAAGTAGTTTCTGATTACCCTTTGAATCTCTAACATATTAGTAGTGATCTCTCCTTTTTCATTCCTAATATGAGTTATCAAGTTTCTCTCTCTTTATTTCTTTGTCAGTTTTTCCAGTGGTCTATCAATCTTGTTTATTTTTTCAAAGAACCAACTTCTGCTTTCGTTGATATTTTGGATTGTTTTTCGGGTTTCCACTTCATTGATTTCTACTGTCAGCTTTGTTATTTCCTTCTGCCTCCCTATTTTTGGGTCCTATTGTTGAGCACTTTCTAATTCTATGAGCTGCGTCATTAAGCTATTCAGGTATGCCCCTTCTTCTTTCCTGATGTGTGCTTGCAAAGCTATAAATTTTCCTCTCACTACTGCTTTTGCTGTGTCCCATAGGTTCTGATAGTTTGTGTCTCCATTGTCATTTGTTTTCAGGAAGGTTTTTATTTCCTCTTTGATTTCATCTCGGACCCACTGATTATTCAGTATGAGGCTGTTTACAAGACACATGAAAAAATGCTCCACATCACTAATCATCAGGAAGATGCAAATCAAAACAACTATGAGGTACCATCTCACACCCCAGAGATTGGCACACATCACAAAGAATGAGAACAAGCAGTGTTGGCGGGGAGGTGGAGAGAAAGGAACTCTTATCCACTGCTGGTGTGAATGCCATCTATTTCAACCTTTATGGAAAGCAATATGAAGATTCCTCTAAAAACTGGAAATCGAGCTCCCATACGACCCAGCTATACCACTGCTAGGAATATACCCTAGGAACACAAAAATACAATACAAAAATCTCTTCCTTACACCTATATTCATTGCAGCACTATTTACCATAGCAAGACTATGGAAACAGCCAAGATACCCTTCAACAGAGGAGTGGCTAAAGAAACTGTGATACATATACACAATGGAATATTATGCAGCTGTCAGGAGAGGTGAAGTCATGAAATTCTCCTATACATGGACATACATGGAATTTATTATGCTGAGTGAAATAAGTCAGAGAGAGAGAGAAAAACGCAGAATGGTCTCACTCATCTATGGGTTTTAAGAAAAGTGAAAGACATTTTTGCAATAATAATTTTCAGGCACAAAAGAGAAAAAAGCTGGAAGTTACAGCTCACCTCATGAAGCTCACTGCAAACAGGGATGAGTTTAGTTAGAGAAATAACTTCGTTTTGAACTATCCTAATAATGCGAATGTATGAGGGAAATAGAAAGCCTGTCTAGAGTACAGGCAGGGGTTGGGTGGGGTGGAGGGAGATTTGGGACATTGGTGATGGGAATGTTGCACTGGTCGTGTTCTTTACATGACTGAAACCCAAATACAATCGTGTATGTAATAAAGTTGGTTAAATAAAAAAATTGTTTTAAAATTTTTTGATGAAATTATAATAATTTCTACATATTTTGTCTACCTTCTCATAACTCTGATTCTGAAAACTACTAATTCCAGCTGTGAGAGTGCTCACAGATCTATAAATCATGTTTTGCAGACACTTATCCCGAGTTTGATACCTGGCACTACATGGTCCCTCAAGTACTGTTGATATTGAACTGTGTGTAGGCCCTCAGCACTGCTAGATGTGGTTCAAAATAAAAACAAGACAAAATAATGTATTAATTCTTAAAGTGTACCTATCTTTTATATTATTATACATAAATACTTGTTTTTTTAATACACTACCCCTCTTGTCTCCTAGCAAATCAGTTGCACATTGACCTAAAGTAAATATCTTAAACGAAATCTCATACAAAACAAACTTTTATGTGTTTGTATTTTCCATTAGTACTTCAATAGCTTAACTTAATTTAATAAATATATATTGATAGATACTGTGTCCAATTCATAGGTGAACAAGTTGTGTAAGATATATATCACCTTGAAGATGATCAATGATTGAAATGACAATAATTATAGGAAAATTATTTGGATACAAAATTCTCACAAGACTATCTAAAATGTTGATGGCCAAGAAAATGCTGTTTAAGAAAATTAACATGTATAATAAAATTAATAAATACAAGCTTTCCTCCATTTCATTTCTGGTTAGATTTGTAAATACTAAGAAAGCAACAGCAATCAATAGTTATATTGCCTTCATGTATCCAACAATATCTAGTATACCTAGTAAGCATTTGATAAATAATTCTAAATTAAGGATAATTAATATGTAATTTTGTAGTATCAAGAACAAGTTAAGAGGAGTTACTGAAGGCATTTCCCACTGGAAAATAACAGCATTCTACTAATATTGCAGGAGAAAAACAGTAGCATTGCTGATAGAATAAAAGAACAGCCAATAGGCATGGATATGGGGAATAAATAAATGTAATCACTAAATAGGTAAAATTGGCTAGCTTCCTTTGGAGGATATACAATCCATTAATGTAACTATATCTCTGCTATGTTATTGGCTTTGTAAACTTATCTTTGTATTTGCTCAAATAAAAGATATTAGTAAACAATAAAAGTTATTACGCATGAACCAAGAAAAGTGTACTCTGTTGAAGGCTAAAGAAATTAAATTGATTTTCCTATACAAATAAAAATGTCTCCTCTTATACCCAACCCTAATTTAGATTTTACAAGATTCTACTTGGGATAAATATTTCAGACCCAAACTCTTCACTCAAAGCTTTGTAGTTTGCAATAGATCCTGCAAAGGAATCACCAAGAGGATAGCAACTTACTGAGAAAAAGTTTTAATCCTGACCTGAAATATGACCTGAACATAAAAACAAAAATCTCCTTCTACTGTAGTAAAAATTGCCACATGAGCTAAAGGGCAAAGCTACCCTCATGTTTCTTGACTCTTCTCAGGTGAGACTCAGAACTTACTGATGATTCTAATACAACTTCTAAAAGATTTCCATAAAAGTTGCATAAGTAAATATAAAACACTGTTTAAATTGCCTTAAGGCCATTTTGAGAACAACTTGTATTCTTTTTCCTACATATTATCTTAATCAACTCTCACTCATTGGCGAGTTGAGTCCAGAGTAGCATTTACACTTTGAGGATCTCACTAAATCTGAAAATAAGTTCATAATCATTGAAACAATTTCCATAGGATAGACTATACTATTCCTCTCTAAAAGGGTCAGCCAACTCTGTCTTTCACCTATATTTATAAGGTGTTATTGGTTATTGGAACAGAGGCATTTTGTCTATAGTAGCTTTCATGCTACAACACAGAGTTGAGTAATTACATGAACTTCACAACTGGAAATAATCACTCTCTAGCACTTTTACAGAAAAATTTTACTAATCATGCTATATGTAATAAAATAAAGCATTTCTATATCTTCTTATCTGCCTGTCTTCTTAGATAAAATCTAGTCCAACTTCCTGAAAGTGATACATTATATTAAACAGAAGGATATATGCATATCTTTATTCATTGGTGAAATGTAAGATAAAATAAAGTTCTTCATCCTATTAGAATCTTTGACATTAAAAATGAAAAGTATTGGTGAGAATAAAAAAGAACTGAAACATTTATATATTGGTATGTATGTATAATGGTACAACCATTTTGGAAAATAGTTTGGCATAATGCAACTTGAGAGTTGTGTGAATTAGTAGTTTATATATCTAATAATTGTTCACTCTATTATACTCATTGTTTCATGTTGGTAATTAAATAATACTAAAAGAATCACAATAAATAAGTAGAAACATGATGTTTAAGGCTATTGGGGCCATTGAGGTGGCGCTAGAGGTAAGGTATCTGCCTTGCAAGTGCTAGCCAAGGAAGGACTGTTGTTTGATCCCCCGAAGTCCCATATGGTCCCCCAAAGCCAGGGGCGATTTCTGAGTGCTTAGCCAGGAGTGACCCCTGAGCATCAAACAGGTGTGCCCCCCCAAAAAAAGGCTATTTTGGCAATCTATGACTTGCTGTTAATTTCACGAAATACATCTCACAATAGAGTGCTTGGGAAACAAAGCGCTTTAATTTAAAATAGCTCAATCCTGCTGCTGCTGCTGCTGCTGAAAAATTAGTACAGGATTTAAGGTACTTGCCTTGTACAGTGCCCAGGGGACCCCAGGTTTGATCCGTGGCACCACTCAGAGTGATCCCTAATCACAGAGTCAAGAGTAAACTCTGAGCACTGATGGATGTGGCCCCAATACCAAAAAAAAAAAAAAAAAAAAAAACAAAGAAAAAAAGTAGCTCAGTTATGCACTGTCAGAACAAATCAGGACTAAACAAATGTGATCAGATCATTTTTAGAGTGTAAACTAGTATCCACAGATAACAAACTGAAAATTCCAATCTGGGCTAGAGAGGTAGGGTGTTTGCTTTGCACATGGCCAAATGGGTTTAATTCTTAACACTCATATAGTTCTACAGGCCCTGCTAGGAGTAACTCCTAAACACAGAGCCAAGAGTAAGCCCTGAGCACTACTGGGTGTGGCTCAAAACCAAATAAATAGCAACAACAAAAAGAATTCTCAATTGTCTGTGTTTTGCTCCTTCCGTAGGATAATGAGCTTAGCCTAGATTCTCCCTAGGTTATAGCTTTTGTAAAAACTGCTTTTGCTTGCAATTGATAAGAATTTTCCTTTTTTTTAAAGGAAAATGCATTAAAGACTTCTTTCTTTATAGTTCTCCAAACACATGAGCTCAGCAAACAGATTTAGTTTTAAAAGTAACTTATCAACACTGACAGCATTCTCTTAAGAACAGCTGTTGCCTCATAGACTACAGTACAAACATACCTCTGAATATAGAAACAATTCTGCTTAGAAGAAATATTGCACACTTCGCACTCTCCCCTTAATTACAAAAGACATTTGCATGAAAACTCAATTTTTGTTTGGCAACTTCACCTTATTATTTTTTTTCTAGGTTTTAAAATTTAATTCCCCATAAGGTGTGATCACGTAATGATGAGTTTCCCTTGCAAAAGAAGTGCCATCTCCTTATCACATACTTCAGTTTAGAGGCCCAACTTTTGGAATTGCTCTTTCCTTTTTTTATGGAGTTGGCTGATTATCAAAACTAGATCTTTTGCAGTCCTAATTGTGAACTGCAAGGTCATATGAGTCTTGGAACTGACAATAGAAAATGAATTTATAAAGAAAGATAGCATCCTTCTTTCTTTTAATGTTCAAGATTCTAAGAAGAATTTGCATAATAAATGTTTTCCAATTTGTGTAAAATGCCATGCCACACTTTTACAACAGACATTAGTCATAAGGTACTGGGTGCATAAGCTTATGTATTATGTGTTAGAGGTGCTAGTTTGATAA
Source organism: Suncus etruscus (assembly GCF_024139225.1). Lineage (NCBI taxonomy): Eukaryota > Metazoa > Chordata > Mammalia > Eulipotyphla > Soricidae > Suncus > Suncus etruscus. Next base: position 21,863,001 of record NC_064868.1, on the reverse strand, counting down.
AGAAGTGAGAAGAAAACAAAATAAAAGAAATTATTGATAATTTAGAAGCACTAAAATCTTCTCTTTGTTCCATCAAAACATGTGTTTATAGTCTAGAAATGGTTTTTGAAACCATGTGCCTTCAATATATGTCTCAAAATAAATTCCTAACAATCTTCTATACTTCATTACTCGTTTGAACTAAGTAAATATTCACAAACAACTCTTTTTTTATTTTTATTTTTTGGGGGGTCACACCCGGCAGCCCTCAGGGGTAATTCCTGGATCTATGCTCAGAAATCACCCCTGGCAGGCACAGGGGACCATATGGGATGCTAGAATTCGAAACACTGTCCTTCTGCATGAAAGGCAAATGCCTTACCTCCATGCTATCTCTTTGGCCCCACAAACTACTCCTTTCAAAGCTTCACAAATGTTATTTTTCCTTCCTATAGAATATAAGTGCACATAAAAAGAGAACTACACTGTGCCCTTTTTTTAACCTTTTATATTATTATGAAATCTAGAAATTAGGAATTCAATTAGAAATTGAATTTTTCTAATTAAAACAAAAACTAATTAAGACTGTAAATTAAGAAGGAATAGAGGGCCCTTAAGTTGGCATAATACTGATTGTAATTATTATTGACTAAAAAGATATGATAGTCTTTTTTACTAAAAAATTGAAGTAGTTAATAAGTATGATGGAAGTTAAGAAGAAGATGAATTTTTGAGTGTGAAGTTCAATACTTACTTATCATGGGTTTGTTTTTTTTTATGTGTTTTTAAGTGATGTAATAAGTCCTCTTTGTGTTGATGGTTGTAGGTAAAAGAACATAAACAGAAAATTTCACAGGAAATGCATTCAAATGTTAGCTACTCTTCTTCATACACTTCACTCCTCTGTTTCAGAAGAAAGAAACCAGTGTAGCATAAACTCAGACCCACAATGTATCCCTTAAAATATTTGTTATAATCAGTAAAGTCATCCTGTTAGAGCATGGATACTATTGACTAATCACCACATCTTTGTGTAATAGCAAGGAATTTTTTAAGGTGCTTATTCCCTTTATAGCTTTTTATTTAAAGCAGTACATTCATTTAAATAATTATCTAGTCATTTAGTTAATTCTTTTTTATACTCCACTACAGCATATGTGGCTTTGATGAAAAAGAGAGCCCCCTTTAGCTAGCCATAGTTTAGTAGACTGTTCATTACAGTGAGATTAGCATATGTGCCCAAAGCTTTTGGTGAGTCAACAGAAATTCTGGGTTTTAATTTCTATCTATTAAAACTGCAGAAAATAACAGAATATATGAGACAAAAAAATTAGACGCAGTAGGGAATAAAACGTATCAAGGGTAAGAAAAATAAAACAGGGCCCAGAGAGATGGCACAGCGATCCAGGACCAAAGGTGGTGTCCCATTTGGTTCCCCCATGCCTGCCAGGAGCTATTTCTGAGCAGACTGCCAGGAGTAATCCCTGAGCACCACCGGGTGTGACCCAAAAACTAAAAAAAAAAAAAAAAAAAGAAAGAAAAAGAAAACAAATATCAAGAATAAATAAAGTAATAAAAAATAAATAATAAACTAAAAAATTAAAAATAAAAGTAGGGTCTGGTGCAGTGGCACTAGAGGTAAGTGCAAGTGCTAGCCTAGGACAGACCATGGTTCGAAGCCCCAGCGTCCCATATAGTCTCCTCAAGTCAGAAGCTATATCAGAGCTCATAGCCAGGAATAACCCATAAGCAGGGGTGGCGAACAAGTTAAACAGAAAGAGCCAAAATTTTAAACTCTGAGAGTCAGAGAGCCAGACCACGCAGTGACCTGCCAAAACAAACAGTCACACAAAAACATATAATTTTAACAATAATATATTAAACACATATTGCACTTTGCCATTTTGAGTGAGGGTAAAAATCCTGTTTGCACCCCTGCCCCTGAGCATCAAATGAGTGTGGCCTCTTCAAAAGAAAACGTAATAAAGAATAACAATAATAATTAAAAATAATAAAAATTGTTCAACAAATAATGTGCTTGCACCTGGCTTGAGTTCTATCTACCTCAGCATCCCATATGGTCCCACAAGCCCACCAAGAGTAAGCCTGGCTGTAGAGCCATGAGTGAATCTTTAGCAACATGTTGTATGACCCCCAAACCAAACCAACCAACCAACCAAAAAAAATTCATAAGTTGGACTTTCCTTTGGTATGGCTTTTGGTATAGTTTGTTCTTCCTTTGTAAAGAAACAAACAAACAAACAAACAAACAAAAAAGAAGATGAAAATAACAATCGAAAAAGTAAACTTTGCTTGCCTCAAATGACTTACTTTTTCTTTTAGCTTAGAATTAACCATATATAATTGGATTTATAATAATATATCAGTACTATGAGACTTTGGTAGCAAGATAAAAGGAAATGTTTCTCCAATTTAATTTATTTTATTATCATATACATTAATCATAATTATTTTGAGGATATGAAATGCAAACTTGGGACCAGAGATAAAATACAGAGGTTAAAGCTCTAGCCTTGAAAAGCAGGTTTAATTTCTGGTACCACAAATTGTTTTCAGAGCATTACAAGAAATGACCTCAGGCACAGAATCAAGAGTAGCTCCAGAGCACTGCTGTGTTTGGTTCTTATATAAATTTTAAATAGAGGGACACTTCTACTAACTTCCTTATTTAAGAAATAACAAAGAGATAAAAAGTGGGGAAAATAAACAATTTAACTTAAGACAATGGACTCAATAGTCATCGTATGTGGGAACTAATCAGAAACCTAGTATGGCAGCAAACACAGTATTACAGTGAAGAAAGAAAGAGACCAAGAATCCGCTGAGAGTGAACAAGTAGAAAAAGAGTACTGGCCTCTTCCCAGCCTGAGAGTCCATCTTCCCATTTTTATTTTGAATATATATGGTACCCCCATGCAAAGTGGTCTCCTCCCAGCCTGAGAGTCCATCCTCCCATTTTTATTCGAATATATATGGTACCCCCACGCAAAGTGGTCTCTTCCCAGCCTGAGTCCATCCTCCCATTTTTATTCGAATATATATGGTACCCCCATGCAAAGTGGTCTCCTCCCAGACTGAGAGTCCATCCTCCCATTTTTATTTTCAATATATATGGTACGGGGCTAGTGCCTCTGTGTGGTTTTTAAAATGAAGACCAATGACAAAAAAATACCAGTGAATGTCAAGATATACACCAGTGCTGCATCGGCTCACCTTCCACCCCATGTTTCCCCCCCTTAGTGTAGGGAGACAAAGGCAGAAAGACTGAGGACCATGATAGAGTCCACCAAGGCCGGCAACCAGGGAATACCTGGAATAAAGGGTAGATAGCTAGGGAGAATGCCATCTGGCATGGGGTGTCCCCTAACCCCAATACCTGGGAAGAGCTTGCCTCCAGGATCAAGGCACTGGAAGCCAGCTATCTACTTGGCCCCTCCCTTTGCTCCTCCTCCCTAGAGTAGGGAAGGGGAGAAGCCTGGGGACCACTAATAGAGTCCACCTGGAACCCACAGCAGGCCACCTGAGGTGGCACTCAGGTCAGGCCTACAATGTTCATTATGAAGGAAGAAAATGTTAGGTATTTAATGAACAAAGACAAAAGAAATATTTTTGGATTGTAGGAATACCAGAAGGGAAAGACATAGGGAAAAGGTAAGAAAAAGTGGTGAGGGAAATAATAGCATAAAATTTTCCCACCTTTTAGAAAGAGGCTCCGGTGCAAATCCAAGAGGTAAAAAGAGTTTCTTATAAAATAACATAAAATAACCCTAATAAACAAACACCAAGAAACATATTAATCCAAATGGCAAAAAAGGGAAAAGATGAATTCCTTAAAGAAATAAGGAAGAAAGAAAACCTCAAGTACAAAGGAAGGAACATTAGACTCAAACCAGATCTCCCATTTAAAACAATTCAAGCAACTGAATGAAAGACTTCCAACATAGAGTTTATTACCCAGAAAAATTCTCATTCATATGGGAGGAAGGACTAATACTATTCTCAGACCAAAAATAACTCACATTATTTGGCTAATCAAACCAAATCTAAATGAATTACTTAGAGATTAATTAAACAACCCAAACATCCAACAGCAACAATAATCACCCTCAGAAATACAATTTCACAACAGCCCTCTCTGTCAATAAGTTCCTTAAATGTCAATCGACTTAATTCCTCCTTTAAAAGACACATAGTAGAGGGTTCAAATACAAAATAAAAACCAGACTTCTGCTGCCTGCAAGAAACACACCTAAAAGTGCAGGATAAACATGGGCTTAGAAGAAATAGATGGAAAGCAATTGTTCAAGCCAATGGAAAACAAAAAAGTGGAAATAGCCGTTCTTATATCAGACCAAATTGCATTCAACATCAAGAAAGTGATCGGAGAAAAAGAGGGTCACTACTTACAAATCAAGGGAAAAATAAATAAAGAAGTTCTAACTCTGGTCACCATTTATGCACTACATGCAGAGCCAGAAAAATATGTAAAGAATTTGCTCTCAAACCTGGAGAAATATATAGAAGGAAATGTGATATTAATAGAAGACTACAACACACCATTATCATGACTAGACAGATCCACTGGGCAGAAAACTAGCAAAGACATAAGAGCCCTAAATGAGAAACTAGAAGAACTAGGACTAATGGAATTATATAGAGTATTCCACCTACAGAAAGAAGAATACACATTCTTCTCAATTGCACATGGAACCTTCTCTAGAATAGACCATTTTAGTATATAAATCTAACTTACACAAAGTCACACATATAAGAATTATTAGAAGAACCTTATCAGATCATGTGCAACAGAGATCATGATTGACTGTAAAAAGAAGCTGTGGAGAAAATCCAATATCTGGAAATTAAACAACATAGTAAGAAATAAAATAATTTCTTCAGATGAATGATAATGAGGAGACAAACTGTGGGACACAGAAAAAGCAGTAATTATGGGGAAACTCATAGAAATATAGGCCTATGTCAGAAAAGAGGAAAATGACAAAATATAGTTAAAAGGGACACCAGGAGGATCTAGAAAAACAGCAGCAAAGAAACCAAAGCATAGCCAGAAGAAAAGAAATAATAAAAACCAGAGCAGAAAAAAAACAACAACATAGAAACTAAGAAAATAATACAAATCAAACAAACAATGAGACCAGGAGTTGATTTTTCAAAAAATAAAAAAGATAGACAAATTGCTGGCAAGAATCACCAAAAAGAGAAAATACCCAAATAAATATGATCACCAATGAAAGGGAAGAAATTACAACAGAACCCCAAGTAATATGATCACCAACGAAAAGGAAGAAATTACAAGAGAACCCCAAGGTATCCAAGACATCAAGAGGACTTATTATGAAGAACTGTACTCAGGTTAGAGAACCCAGAATAAATCGACAAATTTCTGGAAAAAATATCTTCTGAGACCGAATAAGGAAGATGTAGAAAGCCTAAAAAGGCCAATCACATCTAAGTAAATTGAGTCAGTAATTTAGAAACTCCCCAAGAACAAAAGTCCAGGTCCAGATGGTATTGCAGGTGAACTCTAACAAACATTCCGAGAATTACTTCCATTGATCCTCAGGCTCCTCCAAACCATTGAAAAGATAGGACTTAAGACCAACTCCTTTTATGAGACTAATATCACATTCCTTCCCAATGATGGCAAAGACACCACCAAAAAAAGAGAACTACAAACCAATTTGACTAATGAAAATAGGTGCAAAATCCAGCAATACATCAAAAAGACCATGACCAACTGGGTTTTATCCAAGGGATGCAAGGATGGTTCAACATATGCAAATCAGTCTATATCATACACCACATCAACAAGAAAGACAAATCACATGATTAAATCGATGCAGAGAAGGCGTTTGACAAAATCTAACACCAACACTCAGCTAAATGGGGCTGGAAGGAATTTTTCTCAAGATAGTTACAGATATCTATACAAAGCCCTCAGCCAATATTATCCTTAATGGGGAAAAGCTGAAAGCATTCCACTAAGGTCAGGAACTAGGCAAGGCTCTCCACTGTCACCTCTCTTATTCATCATAGTGTTAGAAGTTCTAGCTATAGCAAGTAAGGAAATAGAAAATGGTCAAAGACAACAAAGTCAAAGAACTGATTTTACCAAGCTGGGGGTGAGTTGGGGTGTGTAAATCAGTGGGGGAAGTACCTATGAAGGAGGAGTTATTGAAATGTCACAGACATAAAACCCTATCACTAACAGTATTGTGAATTACAGTGCCTAAAATTAAAAATCAAAAATAATAATTAAATAAAGTCCTAGAAATAACAATCAGACAAGAGAAGGGAAACAAAGGGATTCAAATGGGAAAGAGTAAGTCAACTATATCTTTCTTCATATGATATGATTATATACATAGAAAACCCTAAAGAGTCCACAGTAAAATTCCTAGAAACAATAAATCAAGACATCAAAGTGGCTGGCTACAAGTAAATACACAAAAGACAGTAGCATTCTTTTATACAAATAGTGAAGTAGAGAAGAAAGAAATCAAGGGAGTAAATTCCATTTAAAATAGTGTCCAAAAATAACAAATACGTAGGAGTCAACCTTACAAGAGAAGTGAGAGACCTATGCAAAAAAACTTCAAAACACTCCAGAAAGAAATCGAAGAGGACCTAAGAAAATGTAAGAACATTTCATGCTCATGGGTAGGTACAATCAATATAGTTAAAATGGCTATCTTACTAAAACTTTTATATAGATTCAATGCAATCCCTTTTCAAACTAAGACATTTTAAGTACTTTGAACAATCATAAAATTCACATTATATAATTCACAATTCTAAAAACCACAAAAGACACAGAGTAGCCAAATGCATACTGAAAAACAAGAAATAGTTGAATTCCCTATCCTATTTTATATGGGAATATGTTATTAGTATTTTAAAATTAAATATATAAATGCAAACATGCACTTAACCTATTGAGTGACAACTCTGGCCCACGATTAAATCCAGAATTATTGGTCAACAGATTGAGTGCATGTTTTGCATGCAGGAGATCAGAAGTCTTTTTATATATAATTACTTTAGTTACCATGATTACAAAAATATTTATGAATGAGTTTTTGTCATAGAATGTACAAGACTCTTCACCAGTGCACTTTTCCTGCCAGTAATGTCACCAGTTTCCCTCCCACCTACCCACCCCTGCCTACCTCTGGGGAAGGCACTTTACTTCTCTATTGCTCTCTCTTTTTTCTTTCTAACACTGTGGTTTTCTCTACTGTTAATGAAGTATGTTATTGAATGAAGTACTGTTAATGAAGATATTTTAAAGCATGTCACTTTATTCCCTTTCAGCACCAAATTATTGTCCAGAGTGATAAATTTCAACTACTGTTACCATAGTAGACTGATCTTCACCTTAACTACACTCACCACTAAGAAGAAAATGTCATAAAAACTTCTCAGACTCATGAGCAGTAAATGCAAATAAGTGGATAGGTGAGGTGGTTGAATGAGAGTGGCCAAAAGGAAAAATGCCCTGTTATAAGAGAAATCTCAATGGGGATATAACTTACAACATGATGACTATAGTTAGCCCTACTCTATAGTATATTTAAAATTTGTTAAGAGAATACTTTTCAAAAGTCAATATAAAAGTGTATGTTAACTAAGCTTATTGCCTTGAATGATAAATTACACTGCTACACATCTTATCTTACAGTTATACCCAAAACTGGGGAAAAAATAGAACATGATAGCTCTTGACATAGAATACACTATGTTTGTATAAGAAATCAGTGCACAATTTTATGTCTGAAAGCAGCAAAGACTTATTCTCTCACATTGTCTTAGTATCAGGATTACAAGAGTAGTTGTGCTGGGTGGCTTGAGCCATGAAGTGGTGTTTAAGATGTCAGCTATTGCTAACATTATTGCCTTGGGAAAAATTATTTCTGAGCCTATTTACATTTATTTGGTTCTTAACAAGATATCAGCAGATCATACCCCCAACTTATACATGTGGATCTCTCATCGAGTTGCCTTTTGATATGAACACTCCTTAAGATTGGGGAAGGAACCACCCTCTGGAAAGAAACTTTAATGCTAATCCAGGAAGTGAAAAGACTCCCTAATAAAATAGACCCTAATAAACCAACACCAAGACATATAGTAATCCAAATGGCAAAAAATAAAGAGAAAGAGGAACTCCTTAAAGCAATAAGAGAGAAAGAAATCTCAAGTACAAAGGTAGGGACATAAGAATCAAACCAGATCTCCCATTCAAAATAATTCAAGCAAGAAGACAGTGGTATGACATATTTAAATGACTGAATGAAAGAAACTTCCAACCTAGGGTCCAATACCCAGCAAAACTATCATTCATATGGGAGGATAGACTAAAAACATTCTCAAACAAGACCGAACTAGAGCTATTTGTGCAAACAAAACCAATCCTAAATGACCTGCTCAGAGATGAATTACACAATCCAAACCCCCGATTGTAACAAAAACCACCCTACACAACACAAATGCACAACAGTCCTCTCTCTCAATAATCTCCCTAAATGTTAACGGACTAAACTCTCCAATTAAAAGACACATAGTAGAGAACTGGATTAGGAAAAAATAAACCAGACTTCTGCTGTCTGCAAGAAACACACCTACAACTACAGGATAAGCACAGGCTTAGAATAAAAGGATGGAAAGTAATTATTCAGGCCAATGGAAAACAAAAAAGAGCAGGGACAGCCATTCTTATATCAGACCACATTGCATTCAACCTCAAGAAAGTGATCAGAGACAAAGAGGGTCACTAATTACTGATCAGGGGGACATTAGATCAAGAAGTACTAACCCTGGTCAATATCTATGCACCTAATGTAAAGCAAGCAAAATATGTGAGGCAACTGCTCACAAACCTGGAGAAACACATGAAGGAAAATGTGAAAATAGTAGGGGACCTCAATACTCCACTATCACCACTGGACAGATTCACCAAACAGAAAAATAGCAAAGAAATAAGAGCTCTAAATGAAAAATAGGAAGATTTGGGGCTAATAGACTTATATAGAGCCCTCCATCCCCAGAAAGCAGAATACACATTCTTCTCAAGCACACATGGAACCTTCTCCAGAATAGACCATGTCTTAGGATACAAACCCAACCTATATAAGACCACAAAGGTAAAAATCATTAGAAGTACCCTTTCAGATCACTATGCAACAGAGCTCAAAATTGAGGTCACGAAGAAGCACTGGAGAAAAACTAATACCTGGAGATTAAACAACATGCTGCTCAACAACAGCTGGACCAAAGAACAACTCAAGGAAGAAATAAAAAGATTCCTTGAGACAAATGACAATGAAGAGACAACATATCAAAATTTGTGGGACACAGCAAAAGCAGTAATTAGGGGGAAACTCATAGCAATACAGGCCTATGTCAAGAAACAGGAAAATAACAAAACCAACAGTTTAAAAGATCACCTCAAAGAATTGCAACAACAGCAACAGAGAAATCCAACCACAACCAGAAGGCAAGAAATAATAAAAACCACAGCAGAAATAAACAACATAGAAACTAAGAAAACAATACAAAAAATCAATGAGACCAGGAGTTGGTTTGTTGAAAAAATAAACAAGATAGACAAACCGCTGGCAAAACTCACAAAAAAGATGGAAAACACCCAAATCAGTAGGATCACAAATGAAAGGGAGAGATTACAACAGAACCCCAAGAAATAAAACATAACATGAGATCATATTATGAACAACTATACTCCACTAGGCTAGAGAACCCAGAAGAAATCGACAGATTCTTGGAAAAAAAAAACCCTCTTCCAAGACTGAAAAAGGAAGATCTAGAAAGCCTAAACAGACCAATCACCTCAGAGGAAATTGAAAGTGTAATTAAAAATCTCCCTAAGAACAAAAGCCCAGGCCCAGATGGATTTACAGGTGAATTCTATCAAGCATTCCAAAAAGACTTACTACCACTTTTCCATAGGCTCTTCCAAACCATAGAAAAAAAAACAGGAATCATCCCTAACTACTTTTATGAGGCAAATATCACACTCATTCTCAAAGATGGCAAAGACACCACCAAGAAAGAAAACTACAGACCAATCTCACTAATGAACATAGATGCAAAGATACTCAACAAAATCTTAGCAATCCAAATCCAGCACTTTATCAAAAAGATAATACATCATGACCAGGTGGGATTTATACCAGGAATGCAAGGTTGGTTCAACATACGCAAATCAATCAACATTATACATCACATCAACAACAAGAAAGACAAAAACCACATGATCATATCAATCGATGCCGAGAAGGCGTTTGACAAAATCCAACACCCTTTCATGTTAAAGACACTCAGTAAAATAGGCTTAGAAAGAACCTTCCTCAAGATAGTTACAGCTAACTATGAAAAGCCTACAGCCAACATTATACTTACTGGCAAGGAACTAGAAGCATTCCCACTAAGGTTAGGAACTAGGCAAGGCTGTCCACTCTCTCCACTCTTATTCAATATAATCTTAGAAGTACTAGCAATAGCAATCCGACAAGAGAAGGGAATCAAAGGAATCCAAATTGGGAAAGAGGAACACAAACTATCTCTATTTGCAGACGATATGATGATATACATCGAAAACCCTAAAGAGTTCACAGTAAAACTCCTAGAAAAAATTAACCAATACAGCAAAGTGTCTAGATATAAAGTCAACACACAAAAGACAGTAGCGTTTCTATATACAAACCACGAAGTCGAGGAGAGAGAGATTAAAAATACAATTCCATTTAAAATAGTATCAAAAATATCAGGTACCTAGGAATCAACCTTACAAGGGACGTGAAAGACCTATACCAGGAAAACTTCAAAACGCTTCAGAAGGAAATTGAAGACGACCTAAAAAAAATGGAAGAACATCCCATGCTCATGGACAGGTAGAATTAACATAGTCAAAATGACTATCCTACCCAAACTACTATATAGATTTAATGCAATCCCTATCCAAATCCAGACACAATTCTTTAAAGAAATAGAACAATCAATCACAAAATTTATCTGGAAACACAAAAGGCCCAGGATAGCCAAACAAATACTGAAAACCAAGAAGCTGGGTGGCATCTCCTTACCTAACTTGAAACTATACTATGAAGCCATAGTAATTAAAACAGTATGGTATTGGAATAGAGACAGGATCTCAGACCAGTGGGTCAGAACAGAATTCCCAGATATAAACCGCAAGATATACAGCCAACTAATATTTGATAAAAGAGGCAAGAACCTGAAATTGAACAAAGAAAGTCTATTCAACAAATGGTGTTGGTACAACTGGAAAACCACATGTACAAAAGTGAAGAGCAACCCTTGCCTCACCCCTTATACAAAAGTCAACTCAAAATGGATCAAAGACCTTGAAATCAGACCCGAATCTATAAAGTTTATTGAGAATAATATAGGCAGAACACTCCAAGACCTATATATCAAAAAGGTCTTCAAGAATGGAGCACCATTGGCAAGAACTTTAGCATCAAACATAAACAAATGGGACTACATCAAACTAAAAAGCTTCTGCATGGCGAAAGAAACCCTACTTAACGCAAAAAGACAGTTAACAGAATGGGAAAAATCTTTTCACTCGACATATCATATAAAGGGCTGATATCTAGAACATACAAAGCACTCAGAAAGCTGAGCCCCCCAAAACCAAATAAAGCCATAAAAAATGGGGAGATGAAATGAATAGACACTTCTCTGTGGAAGACAGAAGGATGCCCAATAAACACATGAAAACATGCTCACCTTCACTCATCATCAGAGAGATCCAATCAAGACAACAATGAGATACCAACTTACACCAGTGAGGATGGCTTACATTAAAAATTATGGGAACAATCTCTGTTGGCGGTGATGTGGTATGAAAGGAACTCTCATACACTGCTGGTGGGAATGCCCCCTAGTCCAACACCTATGTAGAACAGTCTGGAGAGTACTCAAAGAACTCAGAATTGAGCTGCCATTTGACCCAGTAATTGCTCTCCTAGGTATATACCCCAAGTTGGAAGGACATTCATTCCAAAATATGTGTGCACCCCACTATTTATCGCAGCACTCAGTATAATAGCCAAGTCTTGGAACCAACCTCAATGTCCAACAACAGATGAATGGATCATTAAGATGTGGTATTTATACACAATGGAATATTACATGGCAGTCAGAAATGATACAATCACAGATTTTGCAGCAACATGGATGGACCTAGATCATATTATATTAAACAAAGTAAGTCAGAAGACAAAAGAGAAACACAGAATGGTAGCACTATTCTGAAGCACCCAGAACATACATGTTATACACAACTAATACTCAACAATCAAATAACAGGGTTTAACAGGTTAGAAACTCCAAACACTGCAATAGTCAACATATACTCGGGAGCAGTGCCCAAAATACTTGAAAAAGGAACAATGCAAACTTTGACTACACATTATACCACAAAGAAAAGAGCAACACAAAAAACTGCAGCATAGTGAGAACAGGTATGTAATCAACCTTCCACAACAAAGGCCCACAATAATCTCTTAGAGATCATATAGAGGAACACAGGTAAAGAACACCACGGGAAATCACTGTCTCCAATGGAAGCATCCCATAACACTATGTTTTAATGCCTTTATCTTACTATATTTAAAATAACCTCTCAGCTTTTATGTCCACAGGCGTCCTTGGATACAAATGGCGGAAAAACTAATATGGCAGCGCAGGATACCACACGAGATACCATACCTAGCTTGCACTACGAGATGGCCCCGAGAAAACTCTTTAACATACACTTTATCTCTAGATTACACCTTCTTTTAGGAATTGAAGCACGTGACCAGTCAGAACACCGAAGCAGTAACTGAGACGTACACACTTAAACTACACACTCTATTCTTCGAACACATTCAAGCAAACTAGCATTCACTTGCTATTCTCTCCTCTCTTCTCACTACTTTCTTTTTTATTTTTTCTCTTCTTTTTTTCTTTTCTACTCTTCTCTATACTTTTTTCCTTTTCTCTTCTCCCTTTCTTTCTAATGTATTTTCTCTTTTCCCCCTCCCTACCCCTTCCATATACCTTCCCCTTCCCCCCCCTTTGGAAATCCAACTATCCCTTCACCCCTCAATCCCATACAGACCTCCCGCCATATTAAAACTCTCCACCCTCAGTCCTTAATCTATTAGGCATCAAGATTGTCCTCCTACCCTAACGAACCAGTACCCAGCACCCAGGCGAGAGGACACCCAGTCAAACCACACCTCGTCTCCTGCAAGAAAAGGCAGCCAACTCCCCTGCGGATTCATGCTGCAGGCCCTCCCTACCAACTCCCCCTAACGTGGACTGTTACTTGAAACCGCACTTAGGTCTAAAAGTATCCTGAATGCAAGAACTCTTCCAGGAACTCCCTGCCGCAAATCTTTTGCCAATCTGAAGAAGATCAGGGGATGGGATGGAAAGATGCCTGGGAACCCACGCACCACAAGAAAAACCCAAAAGACAATGGGAAAAACTGTACTTCCAACATAGGCATAAGACCTGTAATATAGTACCTCTTTACCTGCTTTCCCCCAAATGTAAGATAGTCTTTTGCATCACTTTGGTCCTTTAAATACTTTGCTACCTCATTTAAAAAAAAGTCTGGCCTACATATACATATATAAGCACATATATTTTTATTCCCTATTTTTTTCTATTTTTTATTTTTTTATCTTTTTTGGGTATGTAACCTGTTTCTGTTTACCCCTCTGTCCACCCCCAAATGCACGACAATACAATGTAGCACCATTTTCCACTGCAAAGGCACACTAAAATGGGGAATTCTTACATATAAAAAAAGAGCTCTTATCTACTAGAGATAGGAACTCATAGTTGTTTACAATACAGGGATATCTCCTACCTTGAAAATATGTCATGTGGAATCAACTTAGACCTCAGTTGATTAGATACCATCCGTCCAGCCTTGAACCCTGGATCCCAGACATAGAAATGGCACAATTCTTCACAACTGCTACAGGAAACAAATCCCATCCGGGACAGCCTTAATACTGCGAAGATCACCAACAAGTGCCAGGTCTAATATGACATCCTGACAACGAAGAAAATGGGAAGAACTTGACCTAAGTGCAGATTATTCTACGTTACCAGCTAACGACAAGACAAAATCAGAAGACTTGTCACCCTTTGGTAGGTCCAAAAGCCAAGATTGCGAGTTACAGATGACTGGCTGCTAGAACCATGACCAGACTGTATACAGACTGGAACCAATAAAAAAGCCCTAGCTTTGGGATTGAACTACAACCTGCACAATAAACATGATCCCCAGTTCCAAAGGTCTGGCAGAGACCATTGTAACAGAATGGGGTTTCTGGAAGCACAAAGAAAGACACTATCCTAGGTGCCATCGTAGGTACAGTGCAAAGACCAAGATCACCAACCATAGAAAATGGATTAAAATGACACTGATGGAACAGAGCTTCTAGAACCACAAAGACTGACTTCATCATAAATCCCACCCCTGGATCTGTGCAGATACTGAGATCCCTAGACACAGAGGCCTGATTGTATCACCCAGGTCAGAGCAGAGGTCTTCCAAACACCACAAAAGCACCACCGGGAGAGTAAATGATCCTGAACAGAGTCTATAGTTGATCCCATGACAATACACTCCAAGGGCAGAGAAACCCCATATCTCTTAGGCCAAGTGATTTCCTTTTCGAATGACCCCAATATTTACTGTGCCAGGGCAGGAGGGAAAAAACAAAAAGCACAAAACATTGTTTATTTTTTATATATTATTTTATTTTTATTTATTATTATTTTTTTTATTTACCTATTATTTTTGGTCAATTTCTCTGTTTGGGTGTGATTATTGAAGTTGTCCCCAGTTATACTTATTCTTTCTCTTCGTTTCTGTTCTTTCTTTATATGCTATGCCATGTTTCTTATATCAAGACCATGGCATTTTGTTTTGTTTTGTTTTGTGTGTTTTTTTGGTTTGTTTCTGTTTTTGTGGGTTTTTTTTTTTTTGGTGCTTATCATTATTGTTGGAGTCCTCACTGGATATTTGGCACTTCTATTCGTACTGGTGGAATGTTTCATCTTTTTTCTCTCCTTTGTTTCTCAAACCTATGATGAGAGCCTCTAGAAGAATTCCGCTTATTTTCAGCGTATTAGACTTTTACCCCAGTTTATTACTTTTCTCTCCTTCAAACAAAACCATGTAACTTGAACTAGCTAGTCTTGCCCCCTCAGTTAGAGGGGGAAATAAGGGAGGCACCAGGACCAAATAGGTGCAAGACTACTAAGTAGTAGGCTAGATAAAGAGGAGACCACATATTTTAGCAACCATGGGGGTGAGGGAAGAGGATATGGGAGGTAAGACAAAAAACGGAGGTGTAGGGAGGACAATTTGGGTGATGGGAATCCCCCCTGATTTTATGTAAATATGTACCTAAAATATTATTGTCAACAATATGTAAGCCACTATGGTCAAAGTAAAAATTATATTAAAAAAAAGAAAGCAGGCATGTTGTGGGGTGGGGAGGAAGGGACACTTGGGGATATTGGTCATGGGAATGTTGCACTGGTGAATGATTTTTATATACATACATATTAAAAAATAAAAAAAAAAAAGAAAGAAAAAAAAAGATTGGGAAAGGAGTGATACATAACCAGTAGGGCATTTGCCTTGCACGTGGCCAATCTAGGACAGACCTGGGTTTGATCCCTGGCATACCATATGGTCCTCCAAGCAGGAGCTCTTCTGAGCGCATAGCCAGGAGTAACCCCTAAGTGTTCCACTGGGTGTGGCAAAAAAAGAAAGAAAGAAAGACAGAAAAAAGAAAGAAAGAATGAAAGAAAGAAAGAAAGAAAGAAAGAAGAAAGAAAGAAAGAAAGAAAGAAAGAAAGATTGAAAGAAAGAAAGAAAGAAAGAAAGAAAGAAGAGAAAGAATGAAAGAAAGAAAGAGAAAAAAAGAAAGGAAAAAAAGAAAGGAAGGAAGGAAAGGAAGGGAAGGGAGGAAAGGAAGAAAGAAAGGAGGAAAGGAAGGAAGAAAGAAAGAAAGAAGAAAGAAAGAAAGAAAGAAGAAAGAAGAAAGAAAGAAAGAAAGAAAGAAAGAAAGAAAGAAAGAAAGAAAGAAAGAAAGAAAGAAAGAAAGAAAGAAGAAAGAAAAGAAAGAAAGAAAGAAAGAAAAAGTCCCTAAAGAGCATACCCGAGGTCTAGTTTAATAGCACAGTGGGTGGGGCAATTACTTTGCATACAGTCTATACAGGTTTAATCCCTGGCATCCCATGTGGTTCCCTGAGCCTGCCAGGAATGATTTCGGATGCAGAGCCAGTAAAAACCCTTGAGCATCACCAAGTGTAGCCTAAAAACAAACACTAGAGAGAGAGGGAGGTGTAATCCTATCTCAGAAGTGGTATTACATCTCTTTTTTTGTTCTTTTTATAAAAATGAAGACTGGCATAAAAGTAAAGGATGGGGAAAATTTGGAGCTGTCATTTTAGAGATTGTCATTCAACATAGGTCAAAAAAATCAAAACTATAACTAAGGCATGTACAAAAGTGTTCATAGCAACTTTGTGCAACATTTCCAAACTGGAAACAAGTCTCACAAATATACTTATAAAAAGAAACTAGACTCAAGATCATAACCATGTAATTTCTTGTTTATTCTTGTTTTGTTTTATTTTTGAGTCACACCTTGTGGTTTCAGAAGTTAATCTTGGCTTTGTACTCAGGGTTCACTCCTAGCTATGCTCAGGAGACTATACAATATTGGAGATTGGGCAATTTTAAGCCATGAAGCCTATGTGCTGAAATTTTAATTTGGCCCCTAATTTCTTAGGGGAAATTGATCGGTGGTGAAAAATCAAAGAAGTCTCTTTTGGGGGGTGAGGTAAAGATTAATTTAAATTATTCACAAATAACAATATGAAGATATAAATATTGTAAATATTCTGATCAGTAATATGAATTACACCATTGCATGTATATTTTAAAGCTATACTTATTATCAGCACACCTTATTGTATTTAAATGTTACATTAAGAGATAATAAACATGTCCGGAGTGATAACACAGCTGATAGTGTGTTTGGCTTGCACGTGGGTTCGATTCCCAGCAGCCCATATGATCCCCCGAGCCTGCCAGAAGAGATTTGCCAGATTTGCTAGAGCCAGAAGTAACTCCTGAGCTCCACCAATTGTGGTCTTCCCCCCAAAGAGCTAATAAACATTTAACCTAAAATGGGAGAAAGGAAGGCTTGCTGAATATTGGGATGAGATTAAAGGCAAAAGCAAATTATCACCTCCTTTGAAGTATTCAAAAATAAACAAAATATTAATCAGTCTAAAACAAGATATGATAAAAAGCAGCTGGATAAATAGCAATTTTTAATATTTGGAAATAAACATTTCAATTTAAGGGCAAAGTAAAGGATCAAGGGATTTCTCAATGTCTGATGCCATACTGAAAGCAAGTCATTTTTTGAGAAAAATTCTGGCATAGGAGGTGGAAGAGAAAGAACACGAAGAGAAAGAAGTACATACAAGAGATAGAAGACAAAAGGCAATTTTAATTTAAATTTAATTTTTTAATATAATTTTTATTTTGATCATCGTGGCTTACATATTCTTGACAATATTATTTTAGGTACATATTTACATAAAATCAAGGGGGATTCCCATCACCAGATTGTCTTCCCTATACCTCCATTTTTGTTCTCCCTCCTATTTCCTCTTCTCTCACCCTCAGGGCGGCTAGAATATGTGGTCCCCTCTGTATCTGACCTACTACTTAGTAGTCTTGCACCTGTTTGGTCTTGATGTCTGTCTTATTTCCCCCTCTAACTGGAAGCAGGACTAGCTAGTTCAAGATGCATGGTTTTGTTTAAAAAAGAGAAAAGTAATAAGCTGGGGTAAGAGACTAATATGCCGAAAATGGGCAGAATCCTTCTAGGGGCTCTCATCAACGCTTTGAGAGATGAAGGAGATAAAGAAGGTGAAACACTCCCCCAGTACCAAAAGAAGTGTCAAATATCCAGTGAGGATTCCAGCTATATCGATTAGCACCACAAAAAAACAAGCAAACAAAAAAAACACAAAAAAAAAACACAAACAAAAACAAAAACAAAAAGAAACAAACAAAAAAAATCAAAACGAAAACCGCCATGGTCTTGAAATAAGACACATGGCATAGCACATAAAGAAAGAAAAGAAAAGAAGAGAAAAAAATAAGTATAACTGGGGACAACAATTTCAATAATCACACCCAAACAGAGAAATCTACCAAAGATAGGTAGGTAAATAATAATAATAATAATAATAATAATAATAATAATAATAATAATAATAATAATAAATGAAGATAAAAAATAATATATATAAAAAAATAACCGAGGTTTTGTGTTTTTTGTATTTTTGATTTTTTCCCTCCTGCCCTGGCACAGTAGATATTGGGGTCATTCAAAGAGGAATTCATTGGTCTAAGAAATATGGGGTTTCTCCGTCCTTGGAGTATATTGTCATGGGATCAACTATAGACTCTGTTCAGGATCATTTATTCTCCCGGTGGTGCTTTTGTGGTGTGTGGAAGACTTCTGCCCTGTCCTGGGTGATACAATCAGACCACTGTGTCTAGAGGTCTCAGTATCTGCACGGATCCTGAGGTGGGACTTATGATGAAGTCAGTCTTTGTGGTTCTAGAGGTTCTGTTCCCTCAGTGTCATTTTAATCCATCTTCTGTGGTTGGAGATCTTGGTCTTTGTGTTGAACCTGGGATGGCGCCTAGGATAGCGTCTTTCTTTGTGCTTCCTGAAGCCCCATTCCTTTACAATTGTCTCTGCCAGACCTTTGGAACTGGGGATCATAATTATTGTGCAGGTCATAGTTCAAACCCTAAACTAAGGCTTTTTTATTGGTCCCAAGGTATACACAGTTTGGTCATGGTTCTAGCAGCCAGTCATCTATAAATCACGATCTTGGCTTTTGGACCTACCAAAGGGTGACAAGTCTTCTGGTTTTGTCTTGTCATTGGCTGGTAAGGTAGGCTAGTCTGTTCTAAGGTCAAGTTGTTCACATTTTCCTCGTTGTCAGGATATCATGTTCGAACTGGTCCTTGTTGGTGACCCCACAGTATCAAGGCTTTCCCAGCTGGGATTTGTTTCTTGTAGCTGTTATGAAGAACTGTGCCTTTTCTATGTCTGGGGTCCAGGGTTCAAGGCTGGATGAATGGTATCTAATCACCTGAGGCCTAAGTTGATTCCACATGACATATTTTCAGGGTAGGAGATATCCCTGTATTGTAAACAACTATGAGTTCTTATCTCTAGTAGATAAGAGCTCTTTTTTATGTAAGATTTACCCTTTATTTAGTGTGCCTTTGCAGGGAGAAATGGTGCTACCTTATATTGTCGTTGTATTTGGGGGTGGACAGAGGGGGTAACAGAAACAGGTCACATACCCAAAAATGATAAAAAAGAAAGGAATAAAAATGTATGTGCTCACAAATGTATATGTAGAACAGACATTTAAAAAATAACTTAATTAAGTAAAAAAAAAGAAAAGAAAAGAAATAAAATGAGTTAGCGAAGTTTTTAAAGGACCAAAGTGGTGCAAAAGACTATCTTACATTTGGGGGAAAGCAGGTAAAGAGGTACTATATTACAGGTCTTATGCCTATGTTGGAAGTATAGTTTTTCCAATTGTCTTTTGGGTTTTTCTTGTGGTGCGTGGGTTCCCAGGCATCTTTCTATCACACCCCTGACCTTCTTCAGATTGGTAAAAATTTGCGGCAGGGAGGTCTTGGAAGAGTTCTTGCTTTGGGGATACTTTTGGACCTAGGTCCAGATTCAAGAAACAGTCCACGTTAGGGGGAGTTGGTATGGAGGGCCTCGCATCATGAGTCCGCAGGGTAGTTGGCTGTCTTCTCTTGCAGGAGACGAGGTGTAGGTTTGACTGGGTGTTCCCTCGCCTAGGTGCTGGGTACTGGTTCGTTGGGTAGGAGGTCGATCTTGATGCCTGATAGATTAAGGACTGAGGGTGAAGAGTTTTAATATGGTGGGAGATCTGGATGGGATTGAGGGGTGAAGGGATAGTTGGATTTCTGGAGGGGAGAAAGGGGAAGGTATATGGGAGGGATATGAAGGGAGAGAAAAGAGAAAATACCTTAGAAAGAAAGGGAGAAGAGAAAGGGAAAAAAGAAAAGAGAAGAATAGAACAGAGAAAAGTGAAAGGAAAAAAAAGTAGAGCCTGTAGTTTAAGTCTGTACATCACAGTTACTGCTTCGGTGGTCTGACTAGTCACCTACTTCAATTCCTAAAAGAAGGTGTAACCTAGAGATAAAGTGTATGTCAAAGAGTTTTCTCGGGGCCATCTCGTAGTGCAAGCAAGGTATGGTATCTCGTGTGGTATCCCGAGTTGCCGTCTTAGTTTGTCTGCCCTTTGTATCTAAGGGCGCCTGTGGACAGAAAAGCTGAGAGGTTATTTAAAATATAGTAAGATAAAGGCATTAAAACATAGTGTTATGGTATGTTTCCATTGCAGTCAGTGATTTCCCGTGGTGTTCTATACTTGTGTTCCTGTATACGATCTCTAAGGGATGATTGAGGGCCTTTGTTATAGAAGTCTGATTACATACCTGTTCTCTCTATGCTGCTGTTTCTGTTGTTGTTGTTTTCTTTGTGGTATAATTGTAGTCAAGAGTTCGTGTTGTTCCTTTTTCATGTATTTTGGACACTGCTCCCAAGTACATGTTGATTATTACAGTGTTTGGAGTTTCTACCCTGTTAAACCCTGTTACTTGGTTGTTAGGTATTAGTTGTGTATAAAATATATGTTCTAGGTGCTTCAGAATAGTGCTACCATTCTGTGTTTATCTTTTGTCTTCTGACTTATTTCGTTTAACATAACATGATCTAGGTCCATCCACGTTGCTGCAAAGTCTGTGATTGTATCATTTCTGACTGCCATGTAATATTCCATTGTGTATATGTACCACATCTTGATGATCCATTCATCTGTTGTTGGGACATTGAGGTATGGTTCCAAGATTTGGCTATTATAGTGAGTGCTGCGATAAAATAGTGGGGTGCATACGTATTTTGGAATGAATGTTCTTTCAACTTGGGGGTATATGCCTAGGAGCGCAATTGCTGGGTCAAATGGCAGCTCAATTCTGAGTTCTTTGAGCACTCTCCAGACTTTTCTCCATAGGTGTTGGGACTAGGGGCATTCCCACCAGCAGTGTATCGAGAGTTCCTTTCATACCGCATCCCTGCCAACAAAGGCTGTTTCCATTATTTTTGATGTGAGCCATCCTCACTGGTGTAAGGTGGTATCTCATTGTTGTCTTAATTTGGATCTCCCTGATGATGAGTGAAGGTGAGCATGTTTTCATGTGTTTGTTGGCCATCCTTCTGTCTTCCTCAGAGAAATGTCTATTCATTTCCTCTACCCATTTTTTATGTCTTTATTTGGTTTTGGGGGGTTCAGCTTTCTGAGTGCTGTGTATGTTCTAGATATCAGCCCTTTATCTGATATATCGAGTGAAAAGATTTTTTTCCCATTCTGTTAACTGTCTTCTTGCATTAAGTAGGGTTTCTTTTGCCATGCAAAAGCTTTTTAGTTTGATGTAGTCCCATTTGTTTATATTTTATGCTAACGTTCTTGCCATTGGTGCTCCATTCTTAAAGACCTTTTTGATATATAGGTCTTAGAGTGTTCTGCCTATTTTATTCTCGATAAACTTTGTAGATTCGGGTCTGATTTCGAGGTCTTTGATCCATTTTGAGTTAACTTTTGTATAAGGGGTGAGGTATGGGTCAATCTTCACTTTTGTACATGTGGTTTTCCAGTTGTACCTACACCATTTGTTGAATAGACTTCCTTTGTTCCATTTCAGGTTCTTACCTCTTTTGTCAAATATTATTTGGCTGTATATCTTGGGGTTTATGTCTGGGAATTCTGTTCTGACCCACTGGTCTGAGGTACTGTCTCTGTTCCAGTACCATGTTGTTTTGATTAGTATGGCTTTATAGTATAGTTTCAAGTTAGGTTAAGGAGATGTCTCACAGCTTTTTGTTTTTCAATATGAGTTTGGCTATCCCTGGTCTTTTGTGGTTCCAGGATAAATTTTGTGATTGATTGTTCTATTTCTTTAAAGAATGGTGTCTGGATTTGGATAGGGATTGCATTAAATCTATATAGTAGTTTGGGTAGGATAGTCATTTTGACTATGTTAATTCTACCTATCCATGAGCATGGGATGTTCTTCTATTTCTTTAGATTGTCTTCAATTTCCTTCTGAAGCATTTTGAAGTTTTCCTGGTATAGGTCTTTCACGTCCCTTGTAAGATTGATTCTTAGGTACCTGATATTTTTTGATACTATTTTAAATGGTATTGTATTTTTAATCTCTCTCTCCTCGACTTCATTGTTTGTATATAGAAACGCTACTGTCCTTTGTGTATTGACTTTGTATCCAGCCACTTTGCTGTATTGGTTAATTGTTTCTAGGAGTTTTACTGTGGACTCTTTGGGGTTTTCGATGTATATCATCATATCATCTGCAAATAGAGATACTTTGTGTTCCTCTTTCCCAATTTGGATTCCTTTGATTCCCTTCTCTTGTCGGATTGCTATTGCTAGGACTTCTAAGATTATATTGAATAAGAGTGGAGAGAGTGGACAGCCTTGCCTAGTTCCTGACCTTAGTGGGAATGCTTCTAGTTTCTCGCCATTAAGTATATTGTTGGCTGTAGGCTTTTCATAGTTAGCTGTAACTATCTTGAGGAAGGTTCGTTCTAACCCTATTTTGCTGAGTGTCTTTAACATGAAAGGGTGTTGGATTTTGTCAAATGCCTTCTTTGCATCGATTGATATGATCATGTGGTTTTTGTTTTTCTTGTTGTTGATGTGATGTATAATGTTGACTGATTTGCATATGATGAACCAACCTTGCATTCCTGGTATGAATCTCACTTGGTCATGATGTATGATCTTTTTGATGAAGTGCTAGATTCAGTTTGCTAAGATTTTGTTGAGTATCTTTGCATCTATGTTCATTAGTGAGATTGGTCTGTAGTTTTCTTTCTTCGTGGTGTCTTTGCCATCTTTGGGGATGAGTGTGATATTTGACTCATAGAAGGAGTTAGGAAGGATTCCTTATTTTTCTATGGTTTGGGAGAGCCTATGAAAAAGTGGTAGTAAATCTTCTCGGAATGTTTGGTAGATTTCACCTGTAAATCCATCTGGGCCTGGGCTTTTGTTCTTAGGGACATTTTAATTACATCTTCAATTTATTCTGAGGTGATTGGTCTGTTTAGGCTTTCTAGTTCTTCTTTGTCCAGTCTTGGAAGAGGGTTTTTCTCCAGGAATCTGTCGATTTCTCCTGGTTCTCTATCCTAGCTGAGTAGAGTTGCTCATAATATGATCTCATGATATGTTGTATTTCTTGGGGTTCTGTTGTAATCTCTCCCTTTCATTTGTGATTCTACTGATTTGGGTGTTTTCCCTCCTTTTTTTGGTGAGTTTTTCCAGTGGTTTGTCTATCTTGTTTATTTTTTCGAAAAAATAACTCCTGGTCTCCTTGTTTTTTTGTATTGTTTTCTTAGTTTCTATGCTGTTTATTTCTGCTCTGGTTTTTATTATTTCTTGCCTTCTGGTTGTGGTTGGATTTCTCTGTTGCTGTTGTTGCAATTCTTTGAGGTGATCTTTTAAACTGTTGGTTTTGTTATTTTCCTGTTTCTTGACATAGGCCTGTATTGCTATGAGTTTCCCCCTAATTACTGCTTTTGCTATGTCCATAAATTTTGACATGTTGTCTTTTCATTATCATTTGTCTCAAGGAATCTTTTTATTTCTTCCCTGAGTTGATCTTTGATCCAGCTGTTGTTGAGCAGCATGTTGTTTAATCTCCAGGTATTAGTTTTTCTCCATTGCTTCTTCTTGTCCCCAATTTTGAGCTCTGTTGCATAGTGATCTGAAAGGGTACTTCTAATGATCCTTACCTTCATGGTCTTATATAGCTTGGCTCTGTTTCCTAAGACATGGTCTATTCTGGAGAAGGTTCCATGTGGACTTGAGAAGAATGTGTATTCTGTTTTCTGAGGATAGAGGGCTCTATATAAGTCTATTAGCCCTAAATCTTCTAATTTTTCATTCAGAGCTCTTATTTCTTTGCTATTTTTTGTTTGGTGGATCTGTCCAGTGGTGATAGTGGAGTATTGAGGTCCTCTACTATTATCACATTTCCCTTCATGTGTTTCTCCAGGTTTACGAGCAGTTGCCTCACATATTTTGCTTGCTTTACATTAGGTGCATAGATATTGACCAGGGTTAGTGTTTCTTGATCTAGTGTTCCCCTGATCAGTTAGTAGTGACCCTCTTTATCTCTGATCACTTTCTTGAGATTGAATGTGATTTGGTGTGATATAAGAATGGCTGTCCCTGCTCTTTTTTGTTTTCCATTGGCCTGAATAATTACTTTCCATCCTTTTATTCTAAGCCTATGCTTATCCTGTAGCTGTAGGTGTGTTTCTTGTAGACAGCAGAAGTATGTTTTATTTTTCCTAATCCAATTCTCTACTATGCGTCTTTTAATTGGGGAGTTTAGGCCATTAACATTTAGGGAGATTATTGAGAGAGAGGACTGTTGTGCATTTGTGTTGTGTAGGGTGGTTTTAGTTACAATCGGGGGTTTGGATTGTGTAATTCATCTCTGAGTAGGTCGTTTAGGATCAGTTTTGTTTGCACAAATAGCTCTAGTTCGGTCTTGTTTGAGAATGTTTTTAGTCTGTCCTCCCATATGAATGATAGTTTTGCTGGGTATTGGACTCTAGGTTGGAAGTTTCTTTCATTCAGTCATTTAAATATGTTATTCCACTGTCTTCTTGCTTGAATTATTTTGACTGGGAGTTCTGGTTTGATTCTTATGTCCCTACCTTTGTACTTGAGGGTTTTTTTCTCTCTTATTGCTTTAAGAAGTTCCTCTTTCTCTTTGTTTTTTGCCATTTGGATTAGTATGTGTCTTGGTGTTGGTTTATTGGGGTCTATTTTATTAGAGACCCTCTTGATTTCCTGTATTTGCTCTGAAGTTTCATTCCAGAGTGTGGGGAAGTTCTGTGCTATTATCTCTCTGACTACTTGTTCTTCCCCATTTCCCTATTTCCTCCCCTTCTTGTATACCCACGATTCTTAGATTGTTTCTTTTGTCCTTGTTCATTAGGTACTGGACTTTTCCTTCCAGTGTTTTGCCTTTTATTTCTTTGTTGGTTTCTTGGTCATTTTTTTGTTTGCAATTTTCCTTCAAGTTCTTCAATGTGTTTCTCCAACTCTGTGTTTCTGCTAGTAAGGCTTGTTACTTTGTCTGTTAATTCCTTCACTTCTTTTTGTATGGACTCTCTCATGCTCTTTAACATTTCTTCTTTAATTTGGCTGATTCTTTCATCCATAGCTATCTTATATTCTGTAGCTAAGGTTTCTCTCATTTCTTTTATTAATTCTTGCATTTTCTTCCTCTTTGCTGCTTTTAGTTCGCCTTCCCACGGGTCTGTGCGTTTTGGCGGACTTGGAAACTTGTTAGGGTTTGTCTCCGTATCTTCAGAATTTAGGGTTCTCTTTGATTTACCCATATTTCTTTGTGTTTATTGGTGAGCTTTGGAGTGCTGTTCCTTCCAATTTCAGCCTGTTTTGATCCCCTGTTGTGTGGGAATGGGTCCCCTCCCTGAGGGTGGACCTAGAGGTACTGTTGGGAGAGCTTGCTGAGGTTTGGCTCCTCCTGTGCTATTTCTGTGGCCTGATTCCTTGCTTTGTCCTATTGTTGTCAGCTAGTGCTGAGAGGCAGCAAAAGCCCAGCGGGGGTTGGGGCGTGGCCGGCATTGGTGGGCGGGGCTTCCGTAGCCTCTGGAAGCCAGAGAAACGCTGCGGGGGTGGGGCGGGCCGTTTGCGTGGGCCGCATGGGTGGGCGGAGCCTCCCTACCTTTTGGAAGCCAGGAAAACGCTGCTGGAGTGAGGCGGGCCTTTCGCGTGGGCCGCATGAGTGGGCGGGGCTTCCCTTGCCTCTGCAGGCCAGAGAAACGATGCGGGGCCGGGGCGGGCCGTTCGCGCAGGCCGCATGGGTCTTTTAATTTAAATTTAATTTTTTTTTTTACATTTGTTTCTTTAGTCCTAGTACCACTGTGTTTTGGTTGTTTTAATGCCTAAATTGACTGTTAGATCAAAAATTGCCTTATTACCTCTTAAATATAATCTTGTGTCTCTCCCCCGCTGCAGTACAAGAATCAAACACTGCCATCACCCTAGCCTTATTAAAAGGCCTAGGTGTTATTGGTGTAAGCACAAATATTTATTCATTGGTTCATACTCTAGAATCTGCTAATGCCTTATAACTGTTGCTAAAAATGTTTACAAACTTAAAGAAGTTTACACTATTGTTGATTTCCTAGCAAAGAGTGCAGAATAACCGCCGTGGTTCAAAATTAACATTTTTTTGAGGGAGGGTGGAATTTATGTCATCCTTAGAGTAAAATGTTGCTTTTTAAAATAAATTCGGCTTAGCTAGAGATAGCATTCAACACATAGAGGATAATTTAGTAAATAGATAAAAAGATATAAAGCAGAGTGAGAGCTGGTACAAAAATTGGTTTTCTACCACTCCATGGATAACAACAGTGCTCCCAGCCTTTTTGGGGCCCTTCATTGGCTTTATGTTGCTTGTTTCCTTTGGTCCTTGGGCTTTTCGCAAACTCACCACCTTCGTAAAGAATCAAGTGGATGAAGCAACCAGAAAGGACTCAAAGGTTCTGTACCAACAACTATGCACCTCAGAAGACCAGCTGACACCTGACATCTCCCCTCCTGCCAACTCTCCACCACTTAAGTTTGAAGTTATCGAGGAGCTGGCGCATAGACCTCAATCTGTGCGCTCGCACCTTGCCAAGCTTTGGAAACAACTGAATCAAGGGTAGCAGATGCAGTGACTGGAAGCCCCACACCTCTTCACCCAGTGTGGCCAGTCCACTGAGGCATGTCTGTCCCTTCCATATTGTATACTAAACAGGGGGAGATGTGGGAGATCGAGCACCCCACATATCAAAGGAACTCTGAATGAATTTTCCACCGCCTGCCTGATTCAAGCCACAAAAGTTTGCATAGCCCCGAACCAACAGAAAATTCTGCAAATAAATTTAGCTCAGCACAAAGAATCTGGCTTAACCAGATGCCTTAACCTTTCCATGGAACCTGTTTTTGTAACTGCTCTCAAGCATGTAGTTATAGATATGTTTTTGTAAAGTTTAAATTATGATCCTTATTGCTTCACAAAAGATAGATCTAAATGGAAAATAGGCTAAACAAATAATTGTATTTGCGTAAATATTAATTAGCTATTTGTTTAAGAATTTGCTTCCCCTCCCCCCATCCTGCCAGGTTCCTCTTTATCCTTCCCGCCATCAAAATGTGTTTATGCTCCCATTGGTTAAAATTGTTGTACTTGTAAAAAAAAAAAAAGAATTTCCATACAGATTCCCCATGGAGTCTGAACCAGATAATATTGTCACTAATTGTGAAAAGGGTTACTTTTGTTACCATATTCCCACCAACATAGGTTGTTTTGTTTGTAATCATTTTTATTTATGCTATTGTCACTGGTGTGCTATGGTTTCTTGTTGGTTTAACTTGTATTTTCCTCATAATAAACAGCATGAGTATTGGGTGAATAATTTCTCCCACTCAGTGGGTGGCCTTTGTATTCTGGGCACGATCTCCTTTGAGATGCAGAAACTTCTCAGCTTAATATAGACTCATCTGTTTATCTCTGATTCCACTTGTTTGGAATTTGTTGTCTCCTCCTTAAAGATGCCTTTAGTCTCAATATTCTGGAGTGTTTCACCTACATGTTCTATATACCTTATAGTTTCAGATCGGATATTAAGGTCTTTAATCCATTTGTATTTTATCTTTGTACATGGTGTTAGCTAGGGGTCTGAGTTCGCTTTTTTGCAAGTGGCTAACCAGTTGTGCCAACACCACCTGTTGAATAGGCTTTCCTTGCTCCATTTAGGGTTTCTTGCTCCTTTATCAAAAACTAGGTGGCTATATGTCTGAGGAACCTTCTCTGAATACTTAAGCGTATTCCACTGATATGAGGGTCGGTCTTTATTCCAGTACCATGTTGTTTTTTATAACTATTGCTTTGTAATACAGCTTAAAATTGGGGAAAGTAATGTCTTCCATATCCCTTTTCCCAAGGAGTGCTTTAGCTATTCGAGGTTGTTTATTGTTCCAAATGAATTTCAGAAGTGTTTGATCCACTACTTTGAAGAATGTCATGGGTATCTTTAGAGGAATCGCATTAAATCTGTACAATGCTTTTA
Source organism: Suncus etruscus (assembly GCF_024139225.1). Classification (NCBI taxonomy): domain Eukaryota; kingdom Metazoa; phylum Chordata; class Mammalia; order Eulipotyphla; family Soricidae; genus Suncus; species Suncus etruscus. The sequence continues at coordinate 21,834,595 of NC_064868.1, read as the reverse complement.
GAAGTATTGCCATTTTAATGATGTTGATCCTGCCAATCCATGAGCAGGGTATGTGTTTCCATTTCTGTGTTTCCTCTCTTATTTCTTGGAGCATGTTTTATAGTTTCTTTGTATAGATCCTTCACATCTTTAGTCAGGTTGACTCCAAGGTATTTGAGTTTGTGTGGCACTAACGTGAATGGGATTGTTCTCTTAATGTCCATTTCTTCCCTATCATTATTAGTGTATAAAAAGGCCATTGATTTTTGTGTGTTAATTTTGTAGCCTGCCACTTTGCTATATGAATCTATTCTTTCTAGAAGCTTTTTGGTGGAGTCTTTAGGGTTTTATAAGTAGAGTATCATGTCATCTGCAAACAGTGAGAGCTTGAATTCTTCCTTTCTATCTGGATTCCCTTGATATCTTTTTCTTGCCTAATCACTATAGCAAGTACTTCCAGTACTATGTTGAATAGGAATGGTGAGAGAGGACAGCATTGTCTTGTACCAGAATTTAGAGGGAAGGCTTTTAGTTTATCTTCATTGAGGATAATATTTGCCAGTTGCTTGTGGTAGATGGCTTTAACTATATTGAGAAAGGTTCCTTTTATTCCTATCTTGCTGAGAGTTATCATCAAGAATGGGTGTTGAAATTTATCAAATGCTATTTCTGCATCTATTGATATGACCATGTGATTTTTATTTTTCTTGTTTATGTTGTGTATTATGTTCATAGATTTACGGATGTTAAGCTTTGTATTCCTGGGATGAAACCTACTTGATCAAAATGAATAATCTTCTTGATGAGGCACTGGATCCTGTTCGCCAGGATCTTGTTGAGGATCTTTGCATCTGTGTTCATCTGGGATATTGGTCTGTAATTTTCCTTTTTGGCAGCATCTCTATCTGGTTTTGGTACTAAGGTGATGTTGGCTTCATAAAATGTATTTGGAAGTGTTCCTGTTTTTTCGATTTCGTAAAAGAGCCTAGCCAGGATTGGTAATAGTTCCTCTGGAAAGGTTTGAAAGAATTCATTAGTGAATCCATCTGGGCCTGGGCTTTTGTTTTTGGGCAAATTTTTGATTACAGTTTTAATTTCCTCAATAGTGATGGGGGTTTTTAGATATGCTACATCTTCTTTATTCAACTGTGGAAGATTATATGAGTTCAAAAATCTCCTGAGAATGCTAAGAAAGGCTCAGCTAAAACTGTCTCCTAGAGGCGCTTAAGCAGAAAGGCCAAGAAAGACTGAGTAAGAACCAGCTATCAGAGGCACACCAGCAGGATGTAGTTCGTTTGTCTGTGAAGAAAGGAGGGATCTGCCCCAGATATGAGCTTAGCTAAGGGAAGAGAGTGAGGGGACATGTTGGTTTTGCGTGTTTCTATTCTCTACTGTCTCCTGAAAATATACTTAGAAGGTAAAGAAAGGCAGAGCAAAACTATCTGCTAGACCTAGAGGCTCCAGAATAGTATCAGAAAACAGAGCTATGATTCATGGCTGAGTTCTCTCCCTAACTAATGAAACCCACCACAACAGGCAGAAAAAAATCAAACAACAAGTGCGACAATAGGGAAACCTCACAGGCAAACACCATGCACAGAGAATAAAGATAGATCTGATGACGCAAAAATACTAACAGTCTGATTAATCACTCAGATAAGGAGTTTAGAACAGATATATGGAGGATCCTCATAGAAATCAAAGAAAACATCGCTCTAGCTGAACAGAAAAAAGAGTAATCAGAAAACTCCAAACTGAAATAACATATCTGAAAAACACAGTAGCTGAACTGAAAAACTCAATTGAAAGCCTCTCCAACATGGTAACAGTAGCCAAGGACAGAATCAGGGAACTGGAAGATGAAAGGATGAACAACATCATACAGCAGAAGAGTTTGGAAAAGAACCTTAAGGAAAACTATCAGACAATGGAAAAAGTACTCAAGAATGAAAATATATAAAAATGGAAGTCTTTGATAAACTCAACAGAAACAAAGTAAGAATCATTGAAGTCCAGGGATCATGGAAGGAGATCCCAGGAAGAATCAACAGTCAAAGACATCATCACAGAGAAACACCCAGAGCTAAATAATGAATACAAACAAATCCAGCATGCCTGAAGAGTACGAGCTAAAAAAGAACCGGAGAAAAACAACCCAAGACACATACTAGTCACAATGATGAATTCCAAAGATAGAGATATAATACTGAAGGCAACAAGATCAAAACGGGAGATTCCATTCAAAGAAGCATCCATAAGGTTTACAGCAGATGTGTCACAAGAAACTCTTAAGGCAAGAAGACAGTGGTGGGATATTGCAACAAGACTGAATGAAATTGATGCTTCACCTAGTATACTACACCTAGCCCGACTAACATTCAGGTTTGAAGGAAGGATATATAGGTTTATTGATAAGCAACAGCTCAGAAACTTTACAGATGCAAAAACAGCCATAAAGGAAAAACTGAAAGGTCTACTTTCAGACAAGACAGACCAACAGACACACAAAACTTATACACACACCTAACTTATACACATTAAATCCCATGACAATCAACTCCCTCAATGTCAATTGACTAAATGCAGCAATTCAGAGACACAGAGTAGATAAAGGGATCAAAAGGATGAATCCACCCTTCTGCTGCCAACAAGAAATACACTTGAATACTCAGAAAATTCATAGACTAAAAATCAAAGACTGGAGGAAAATCGACCAAGCAAACAACACCCTTAAAAAAGCTGGGGTGGTCATATTAATATAGATAACACAAACTTTAGACTCAGAAAAGTTGTAACTGACAAAGATGGACACATCGTACTAATCAAGGGATATGTGCAACAGAAAGAAATCAAACTACTAAACATATACGCACCCAATGAGAGATCAGCAAAATATTTAATACGATTATTGAGAAATTTGAAAGAGGACATCAATAATAGCAGAATCTTTGGAAGATCCCAACACTGCACTGTCAACACTCGGTAGGTCAACCAGTCTGAAACTTTACAAAAATATACTAGCTCTGAAAAGATAAATAAAAGAAAGAAGCCTAGTATATATATATATATATATATATATATACATTTATACATAGCAAAAAAGAAAGAGAGAAACATAATAACCCGTATTAAAAATGAAAAAGGAAAATTACTACAGATATTCCCAAGATTGAAAGGGTAATAAGAGACAACTTTGAGAAACTCTATGCCACCAAACATGAGAATCTGGAAGAAATGTATAAATTCTTGGACTCTTATAATCTTCCATGGTTGAATAAGAAGGACGTAGCATATAATAACACCCCCATCACTATCGAGTAAATTACAACGGTAAGGAAATATCTGACCCAAAGCAAACCCAGGCCCTTATGGATTACTTAATGAATTCTTTCAAACCATTTAAGAGGAATTACTGCCAATGCTGGCCAGGCTCTTTTATGAAATAAAAAAAACAGGACCATTTCCAAATAGCTTTTATAAAGTAGACATCACCTTGATACCAAAACAAGATATATATGTTGCCAAAAAAGAAAATTACAGACAAATTTCCCTGATGAACACAAATGCAAAGATCATTGACAAAATCTGAGCCTGGATGTACATGTAATCTATTATGCTGAGTGAAATTACTCAGAAGGAGAGAGATAGACGCTGAATAATCTCACTCATCTGTGGGTTTAAGAAAAATAAAAGACATTTTTGCAATAATTATCAGAGACAAAAACAGAGGAGGGCTGCAAGGTTCAGCTCACAACATGAAGCTCACCACAAAGAGAGATGAGTGCATTAGGGAAATAACTACATTGAGAACTATCATAACAATGTGAATGAATGAGGGCCTTAACTACATTGAGAACTATCATAACAATGTGAATGAATGAGGGCCTTAACTACATTGAGAAAGGTTTCTTTAATTCCCATCTTGCTGAGAGGTTTTTTTTATTATCAATAGTGAGTGTTGGAACTTATCAAATGCTTTCAGTGTCTATTGATATAATCAAGTGATTTTTATTTTTCTAGTTGTTGATTTCATGTATTGTGTTGATAGATTTACAGATGTTAAAACATTCTTGCATTCCTGGGATGAAACCTACTTGATCATATTCTTGATGAGGCATTGATTTCTATTTGCCAGTAATTTTTGAGGATCTTTGCATCTGTGTTCATCATGGATATTGGTCTGTAATTTTCTTTTTTGGAAGCATCTCTGTTTGTGTTTGGTATCAAGGTGATGATGGCTTCACAAAAGCTATTTGGAAATGTTCCCGTTTTTTCAATTTTATGAAAAAGCCTGGCCAGGATTGGTAGTAGTTCCTCTTGAATTGTTTGAAAGAATTCAATAGTGAATCCATCAGGGCCTGGACTTTTATTTTTGGGCAGACATTTGATTACCGTTTCAATTTTCTCATAGGAATGGAGGTGTTTAGACAGCTACATCCTCCTTATTCAATCGTGGAAGGTTATAAGAGTCCAAGAAATTATTCATTTCTTCCAGGTTCTCATGTTTAGTGGTGTAGAGTTTCTCAAAGTAGTCTCTGATTATCCTTTCATTCTCGGCAATATCTGTAGTGATCTCGCCCTTTTCATTTCTACTACGGGTTAACAAATTTCTCTCTCTATCTCTGTATGTTTTTCCAATGTCGAATTAATTTTATTTATATTTTTCAAAGAACCAACCTCTGCTTTCGTTGATCTTTCAAATTCCTTTAAAGGTTTCCACTTCATTGATTTCTGCTCTAAGCTTCATTATTTTCTTCTTTCTCCCTATTTGTGGTTCCTTTAATTGATCATTTTCTAATTTTATAAGCTGCATCATTAAGCTATTCAGGTATGACCCTTATTCCTCCCTGATGTGTGCTTGCAAAGCTATAAATTTTCCTCTTAGTATCACTTTTGCTGTTGTTCCATAGAATCTGATAGTTTATGTCTTCATTGTCATTTGTTTTCAGGAAAGTTTTGATTTCCTCTTTGATTTCATCTAGGACCCAATGGTTGTTCATTAGTAGGCTGTTTAATTTCCAGTTTTTCTTCTGTGTCCCTTTGAATATCTAATCTAATTTCCAAGCCTTGTGGTCAGCGAAGGTAACTTGCAAAATTTCTATCCTCTTGATTTTATGGAGGTATGTTTTATGTGCCAGCATGTTGTCTATCCTGGAGAATGACACATCTACATTGCAGAAGAATTTGCATCCAGGTTTCTGGGGATGGAGTGTTTTATATATACATTTTGATATATATTATATATATAAATTATATATATGCCTCTTTCCTACATTTATTTTTGTAGGTTTTAGTCTGGTTGACCTGTCAAGTGTTGACAGGATCGTGTTGAGGTCTCCAACAATTATTGTGTTATTATTGATATCCTCTTTCAAATTTCTCAATAATTGTATTAGATATTTTGCTGGTATCTCATTGGGTGCATATATGTTTAGTTGTGCTATTTTAGGGGAGAAATCTACCCCTGATTTGATATTTCTGATTGGGAAAGACTGAAAGGGCCAGTTGCCTGTGCGTGTTTTTTCCTATTCTTCTGTCTCCTGAACCTCTACTGAGAGGGCAGAGAAGGACCCAGCAAATACTCTCTTCTGGAGGTGCCTATTGAAAGCCACAAAAGTCTGAGTGACTTAAAACCGGCCATCAGCGGTGCCCTGGCAGAAAGGCAGATTCTTTGTCTGTGAAGAAATTGAGAGAAATCTGATCCTTCTTTGATATTTCCATCTGGGAGAGACTGAGGGGGCCAGTTGCCTGTGTATGTTTCTCTACAGATCTCTCTCCTGAACCTCTCCTGAGAGGGCCGAGATGGTCCAGCAAAAACTCCTAAACTTCTCCTGAGCAGGTCGAGAATGTCCCAGCATATCTTCCTAAAAGAAGCTCCAGAAGGCAGGCTTCATTTCACTTTTTGGCCAAACGTTCTTTCTAACTAATAAACCCCACCATAACACGCAGAAAAAAAATCACACTACAACTGTGACAATGGGGGAAACTTACAGACAAATACCCTGCACAGAAAATGAAAATGATAGGTCTGATCATCCAGAAATACCAACCATCTGATTAACCTCTCAGATAAGGTGTTTAGAATAGAAATATAGAGGACCCTCATAAAAATCAAAGAAAACATACCTATAGATGACCAGAATATAAAAATAGAAACCAGTGCACTCCAAACTGATATAACACATCTGAAAAACATGGAAGGTGAATTGAAAACCTCAATAGAAAGTGTCTCCAACAGTGTAACAGCAGCCAAGGACAGATTCAGTGAACTGGAAGATCAAATGCAGAAAAACTCCATAGAGCAGAAGAAATTTGAAAAATCTTAAGGTGATAGAAAAGTACTCAAAGACTGTGAACAGATGAAAAAGAAGTCTTTGATAAACTCAACAGAAACAACATAAGAATCATTGGAGTCCCAGAGGACTAGGAAGAAAGTCACCAGGAAGAATCAACAGTTAAAGACATCATCAGAGAGAAATTAAATAGTGCATAAATACTCAGAGCTAAGTACTGCATACAATCAAATCCCGAATGGCTGAAGTATACCAGCTAAAAGAGACCGATGTAAAACAACCCAAGATACATCCTAGTCACAATGACAAATCTCAAGATAGAGATAGAATAATGAAAGCACCAAGATTAAAAGGGAAATTACATTCAAAGATCATCCTTAAGATTTACAGCAGACATGTCATAGGAAAATCTCAAGGTCAGAAGATAGTAGTGGGATATTGTGACAAGACAATAGAATGGATGCTTCAACTAGAATACTGCTCCCATCCTGACTCATGTTCATGCTTGAAGGAAGGATACATTGCTTCACAGATAAGCAACAGCTCAGAAACTTCACAGATGCAAAACCAGCTTTAAAGGAAAAACTGAAAGGTTTACTTTAAGACAAGAGAGACCAACAGACACACCAATCTTATACAAAAATATGACATTAAATCCCATGACAATCATCTCCCTCAATGTCAATGGACTAAATGCACAAATTAAGAGACACAGAGTAGAAAAAATGGATCAAAAAAATCAATCCAACCTTCTGCTGCCTAAAAGAAACACACCTGAATATTCAGAACAAACATAGATTCAAAATCAAAAGCTGGAGGAAAATCTTCCAAGCAAACAACACCCTTAAAAAAGCTGGAGTGGCCATACTAATATCAGATGATGCAAACTTTATACTTAGGAAAGTTGTAAGGGACAAAAATGAACACTTTGTACTAATCAAGGGATATGTGCAACAGGAAGAAATCAGACTACTAAACATATATGCACCCAATGATAGATCAGCAAATTATCTAATACAATTATTGACAAATCTGAAAGAAGACATCAATAATAACATAATAATTGTTGGAGCCTCAACATGGTCCTGTGAACACTTGATAAATCAAACAGATTGAAACTCAACAAAAATATACTAGCCCTGAAAACAGAAATGGAAGAAAAAGGCCTAGTATATATATATATACATAAATATACATACATATATGTATATATATAACACTCCATCCACAGAAACCTGGATACACATTCTTCTCTAATGTACATGGATCATTCTCCAGGATAGACCACATGCTGGCACATAAAACATACCTCCATAATATTAAGAGGATAGAAATTTTGCAGTTTACCTTCGCTGAATACAAGGCCTTTAAATGACTACAAAGGGACACAAAAGAAAAACTTAAACACCTGGAAATTAAACAGCCAACTAATGAACAATCAGTGGGTCTGAGATTAAATCAAAGAGGAAATAAAATTTTTCCTGGGAACAAATGACAATGAGGACACAAATTATCAGAATCTATGGGACAGAGCGAAAGCAGTACTGAGAGGAATATGTATAGCTTTGCAAGCACACATCAGTAAGGAAGAATGGGCATACCTAAATAGCGTAATGATGCACCTTTTAAAATAAAAAAGTGATCAACAAAAGGAACAAAAGTAGGGAGACAGAAGTAAATAACAAAGCTGAGAACAGAAATCAAGGAAGTGGAAATGCAAAATCATTCGAAAAGATCAACAAAAGCAGAAGTTGTTTCTTTGAAAAAATAAGCAAGATTGATAGACCGTTGGAAAATCTCACAAAGAAAAACTTTATGAAGTATATTAAAAATGAAAAGGGGGAGATCACTACATATACTGCAGAGATTCAAAGGGTAATCAGAGACAACTTTGAGAAAATCTATTTCACTAAACCTAAGAATCTGGAAGAAATGTACAAATTTTTGGACTCTTATAACATTCCCCAGTTGAATAAGGATAATGTAGCATATCTAAAAATACCCATCAGCATTGAGGAAATTAAAATGCTAATGAAATGTCTGCCTTCAAATAAAGCTCAGGCCCAGATGAATTCACTAATGAATTTTTCCAACCCTTTCAAGAGGAATTACTACCAATCCTGGCTAGGCTCTTTCATGAAATTGTAAAAATGGGAACACTTCCAAAAAGCTTTTATGAAGCCAGCATCACAAATATATCAAAACCAGACAGAGATGTTGCCAAAAAAGAAAATTACAGACCAATATCCCTGATGAACACAGATGCAAAGATCCTCAACAAAATCCTGGCATATAGGATCCAATGCTTCATCAGAAAGATCATTCACTAACTAAAGTAGGTTTTATCTTAGGAAAGCAAGGATGGGTTAACATGTCTAAAAATCTATCAACATAATACACAACATCAACAACAAAAAAGTCACATGATCATATCAATAGATGCAGAGAAAGCATTTGATAAGGTCCAAAAACCATTCTTGATAAAGAAAGGAACCGTTCTCAATATAGTTAAGCCCATCTCCAACATGCCAATGGCAAATATTATCCTCAATGGAGAAAAAAGCCAGTTTTCTGTATTCTGGTACAAGACAATCTGTCCTATCTCACTACTCCTATTGAACATAGTACTGGAAGTACTTGCTATAATGATTAGCCAAGAAAAAGATATCAAGGGAATCCAGACAGAAAAGAAATAAGTCAAACTCGCATTGTTTGGAGATGACATGATACTCTACTTAGAAAACCCTAAAGCCTCTACCAAAAAGCTTCTAGAAACAATAGATTCATATAGCAATGTAGCAGGCTACAAAATTAACACACAAATATCAATGGCAATTTTATACACCAATAATGATAGGGAAGAAATGGATATTAATACTACAACCTCATTCACATTAGTGACACACAATCTCAAATATCTTGGAGTTGACTTAACTAAAGACATGAAGGACCTATACAAAGAAAACTATAACACCTTGCTCCAAGAAATATGATAGGACATGCAAAAATGGAAACACATAACATACTCATGGATTGGCAGGATTAACATCAGTAAAATGGCAATACTCCCCAAAGCATTATACAGATTTAATGTGATCCTTCTAAAGATACCCATGAAACTTTTTAAAGTAGTGGATCAAACAATTCTGAAATTCAATTGGAACAATAAGCGCCCTCGAATATCTAAAGTAATTCTTGGAAAAAGAAATATGGGAGGGATTACTTTCCCCAACCATAAAAGTTATTACAAAACATTAGTTATCAAAACAGCATGGTATTGGAATAAAGGCAGACCCTCAGATCAGTGGAATAGGCTAGAGTACTCAGAGAATATTTCCCAGACTTACAATAACCTAATTTTTATAAAGGATCAAGAAATCGTAAATAGAGTAAGGAAAGTTCCTTCAACAAGTGGTGTTGGCACAACTGGTTAGCCACTTGCAAAAAAAAAAAAGCGAACTCAGACCCCCAGCTAACACCATTCATGAAGGTAAAATCAAAATACGATAGATTAAAGATCTTAATATCAGATCTGAAACCAAAATGTATATAGAACAGCACGTAAGAAGGACACTCCATGACATTGAGACTAAAGGTATCTTCAAGGAGTAAACAGCACACTCCAAACAAGTGAAAGCATAGATTAAAAAATGAAAATATATTAAGCTTAGAAGATTCTGCATGTCAAAGAAAATAGTTCCCTGGAGACAGGAGTCACTCACTGAGTGGGAGGAACTATGCACCCAATACCCATCAAATTAGGGAATACTATCCAAAATTTAGAAGGCATTGATGGAACTTTACAAGAAAAAACATCTACTCCCATCAGCAATGGGGAGAAGAAATAAACAGACACTTTGACAAAGAAGAAATACAAATGGCCAAAACGCACATGAAAAAATGCTCCACATCACTAATTATCAGGGAGATGCAAATCAAAACATCTATGAAGTACCATCTCACACCACAGAGATTGGCGCACATCACAGAGAATGAGAACAAGCAGTGTTGGCTGGGATTTGAAGAGAAAGACACTCCTATTCACTGCTAGTGGGAATGCCATTTAGTCCAACCTTTATGGAAAGCAATATGGAGATTCCTCCAGAAATGGGAATTTGAACTTCCATACGATCCAGCTATACCACTCCTAGGGATATACCCTAGGAACACAAAAATCCAATACAAAAATCCCTTCCTCACACCTATATTCATTGCAGTGCTATTTAAAATAGCCAGACACTGGAAACAACCAAGATGCCCTTCAACAGATGAATGGCTACAGAACTGTGGTTCATATACACAATAGAATATTATGCAATCGTCAGGAGAAATGAAGTCATGAAATTTTCCTATACATGTATTTACATGGAATCTATTATTATGAGTGAAATAAGTCAGAGGGAGAGAGATAGTCTCAGAATAATCTGCCTCAACTATGGGTTTTAAGAAAATTACAATGTATTTTTGCAATAATTTTTCAGAGACAACAGAGATGGGGGCTGGATTGTCCAGTTCATGACATGAAGCTCACCACAAATATTGGTTAGTGCAGTTAAAGAAATAACTACACTGAGAACTATATAACAATGTGAATGAATGGAGGAAGTAGAAAGCCTCCCTATAGTACTGGCGAGGATGGGTTGGAGAAGAGGGAGATTTGGGACATTGGTGGTGGCAATGTTGCACTGGTGAAGGGGGGTGTTCTTTCCATGACTGAAACTCAACTGCAGTCATATTTGTAATCAAGGTGTTTAAATAAAGATATTAATAAAAAACTAGCAAATAGTATTTAATGGCTCACCAAGAAGGTTTTACACCATTACTAAGTAGGATTCATCCAGAGATGCAAGTGTAGTTTAACATATCAAGTCAATTAATATAATATACCATATCAGCAAAAGTAATACTAAAATCATATGATCATATCAATAGACATAGGGACAGCGTGTGACAAACTCTAACACCTATTCATGATAAAAATAACTCTCAATGAACCCTGATATACAAACAATCTCTGATAAAGGGGAAAGAAATACAAATTAGAGCCAGGAAAGCATCTTCAAAAGTTAGTGTTGGGGCTGGAGTGGTGGTGCAAGCAGTAAGGCATCTGTCTTGTGCTCACTAGCCTAGGTCGAACAGCAGTTCAATCCCCGGCATTCCATATGGTCCCCCAAACCAGAAGTGATTTCTGAGTGCATGGTCAGAAATAACTCTTGAATGTCACAGTGTGTGGTTGAAAAAAAAGTAGTGTTGGGATAACTGGTCAACTATATGAAAAGTGAATTCAGAACTCTTCTTGACACTATTCAAGGTTAAATAAAGATGGATAAAAGGCCTTGTTATTACAGCTGAAAGCATAAGGTACATAGAGGAAAACATCTTCAAAACACTCCATGACATTGAAACTCCAGGTAACTTCAAGGAAGAAACACCACTTTCCAAGTAGGTGGAACAAAGACAACAAATGAGACTATATTAGACTGAGAAGCTTCTGCACCTCAAAGAAAATTGTGACTAGATTACAATGGCCACCCACAGAATTGAAGAACTATTCCCCCAATACCGATTTGATTAGGGGCTACTATGAGTTACTGACATAACTTAACAAGAAAAAATTTGAACTCCATTAAAATATAGGAGAAGAAATAGTCATTTCATTGAATAAAAAATATAGATGGCCAAATGGCACATGAATAAAAGCTCTATGTCACTAATCATCCAGGAAATAAAAATCAAAACAAAAATGAGATACCATCTTATGCTACAGAGACCTGCACACTTCTCAAAGAACAAGATCAATCATTGCTGGCAGGGATATGGAGAGAAAGGAACTCTCATTCACTGTTTGTGGGAATGCCATGTAGTCCAGCATTTATGGGATATAAAATGGATATTCCTAAAAAAATGGAAATTCAGCTCCCATATGGTTCAGCAGCACGACTCATAGAGATATACACAAAAACATAATACAAAAGGAAACAAAAATACTATACAAAAATGCCCTTTGTATTCCTATGTTCATCTCAGCACCACATACAATAGTCAGAACCTAGAAAAAAAAAACCAAGTGCCCAACTACTACGGACTGTTTTATCCTAATGGGATAAAAAGTCCCTAAGCATAACCTTAGTGGGTTCTTATCCCACTGAAAGTCAAGCGGGAGCATGAAGAGGCGAATATGAAATATGAATTATGAAATATGAAATGAATGAGACCACACAGAATGCATGGGGACTTGCGTCTAGAAAGACGAAGACAAATTTATTTTTTGAGCTGGGTAGTTTTTAAGGATTGAGGTTTGGAATGCGGGGTGTAATTTTTGACATCAAAGAGAGTGGGAGATGGTTAGGGAAACAGAATGAAAGACCATGGCTAAAATTTGCACACTAAAGAACCGATACTGCAGGTGAAAAGAAGTTTTGTTTTGGGTTAGCTTTGTTTTGGGTAAGTAGGAGAAACCAGGTAATTTTCAGGGAAGTGGGAAAAGAGAGAAATATTTTAGAGTTTTGGGGGAAAACTGAAAATTGCTTTACTATGAGCTAAGTTTTTGGGGAAAACATGATCTTGGCGCCAAGGTAGCAAAGATCACAAGAGTTGGTTAGTGGGAGACTTTTGGCGGGATTTGTACTGTTCTCCTTTGTTAGAAAGAATTACTAAGGTCTGATTTCTAATATTGGTCAAAAATAAAGAGAGAAATAGTTACAGCCATATATTAGAATTATGGCCAAACATTCCACGCAAAGGGTCAACTGATTTTGACTGCTCTAAGCGGGCCTTTTTGGCAAATAATTCCCTTTCAGGAGTGCAACACTTTTTTAATGTGTGCCCTTCCTGAGTGGGGTGTAACAATTGACCCTTTTTTTTTTAACATGGGCACCTGGCAGCAATTTTAGGCTTTTTCTGGCTGTGAGCTCAGAATAGACTTTTGCACGCTCAGGGACCAAATAGGAGTTTGAATTACTGTTTTTCATGCGAGGCAAAACACCTTACATATGCTATTTTTTTTGTTATAAGTTCAATTAGAAAGAAAAGAGACAGTACCAAAAGAGCCAAAAGTTATTAATTTGATTTTAGCAAGGTGGGATTAGGAGCTATGATACACTTAGCTAAATAGGGTATAAAGTATATACTATCTTATGAGAATTAAAATATAGGCTGGTTATTGTAACAATATAAAAATTGAGAATGTATACTGGCACTGAGGATAAAAAACCAATAAGTAAGGTAGTATAAGTGAGAGAATTGTAAGGAGAAGAAAAATTGAGTAATACTACATTATTAAGAAAAGTTAGAAATAGAGAAGCATAGAAAAGTTGAAAATTAGAGGAGAATTTAAGCAATAGTAAAAACATGGCATATATGAACAATTTTTGCTGGGAAATAGTTGGAAGGGGAATTGCTGGTTTGCTAATTATAATCAAACACATATACAAAAATTTGTTACAAATTACAATGATAATAAAAGTATGTTTTGTTGCTGCTTTTAAGAAAGTAGGCTAAACAGGAAACATATCATTAGAAGAATAAAAGGTGGTATTTTGTTTAAGAGTTTATAAGTTCAGTTTTTAAATTTTAAGAGTTCGTAAGTTCAGTTTATTTATCTGCAGGTGTGACGTAATCTGTTTACAGGCAGTTTTCAGGGTTCAGCAGTGATGGCGTTTTCTGCAGAAGTTACAGGACTGGGGGTTGAAATTGCAGCTGGAGTTAGCAGGTGAAATCAGCAGGGGTGTTAAGTCTGTGAGCTTGTTAGTTTTTTGCAGAGGGAGAGGCTGATTTCTCAGGTAGACAGTGTTCAGCGTTAGTAGTTCCTGTGGATGTTTTCTGAAGAAACTGGAAAACTTAAGTGAAAAATTAGTGGGGGCATGGTAATTGTTTTACTTTGACTGGGTTCCAGAGAAAACTTTTTAGACCTGTAGTGAAATTAAATGGCTTTTAATTATGCTTCGGGGGAGATATATGCTTCCCTTCTGGACTTTATGTTGTAGAAGTTCTATAAAACAAAGGTTATTAGGAGAAGGTGAGGGCAGAGAATCTGCATTATTTGTTTTTAGGATGTTAAAGGAGCTGTATTTTTGCCTATAAGAAAGGAAGAAGGAAAGATTTTTGTTACTTTGATTGCAAGGGAATGTAATTGACTGGTATGATTTTGCAGTTTTAATTCCTGAAAAAAATTAAATTGATTAGTGGGATTTGAGCAGATCAGATTTAAAACTGTAATACTGCCTTAGAGTTGCACGTGTTTTTGTTTATGTGGGAGGATAGGAGTTAATTTGCAATGAAAATACAAAAATTAAGTAAAAGCAGTTACAATTATTAATTAGTACAGACTGGTTATAAAGCAAGGTAAAGTATGTATGGTTATAATATTTAAATGCATTTTATAAGCAAGTAGATAAGGTAGTGGTGGTAGGTATATTTAGAGGCTAGAAATATAAGGAAAAATAAAAGCAAAACTTTTGACATAATAGCAATAAGATTATAAGCAATGATTCTATACTTACAAAAGAGAAAATGTTTGTTAAGAAAACCACATAATTGACCTGATTATAGTGTATACATATTGAAATAAAAGAAAACAAATTTATAGAAAAATTATAGAAAGGATAGAGAGAGGGAAAATATTTTTTGTTATGTAAGTGAAAAGTTATGCAGCAAACAAGATGAAAAAATTGATGTAACTTATTAGTTTGATTGGCATTTGTGTGAAAGGCACACCTCCAGTTCTAGGAAAAAAACTTTAATGATTTGCTGCGAGAAAACACAGCTGAATATTACTGTTAATTTGTTTACTATAAATTTTTGGGTAAGAGTTACCTTGATAAGGTAAAGTAATTAGTACATGAATAAACTTTGTTACTAATGACCATTAGTAGTCATTAAGTAACTTTTACTTAAGTATTTTTTAAAAAATGCGTATAAAACAAATACAGAAAGTAGTAGTCAAATACATATTAACTAAAAATTTTAATTTTAGATAGCTGAACTTAAAATTATATTTTAAACATATATATTTTTAAGATTGGAGAAAAAGAATATTTTGGGACAGCCACTGAAAGCTGTCTGCAAATTTGGTTTGCAGAGAAGGCATTCCTGTTTATACGTATGCAAATTAAGGTAGCCATTGAGTATAAACAAAAGATAAATTTAAAGATTTTAAGAGGCTGAAAGCACAGAGCAACAAGTAAATTTTTAAAATTGCAATTAGTAATTTAAGTTACAATAAGTTATGTAGCTCCGATTTTTTTTGAGCACTTGTAACATGAGGTTGAAAACATGCTTTATTACTAGAATTTTACCATATAAAGCATCAGCGTTTTGATAATAATTTGGCATTAATAGACTGACAAATGAAATGGCCTGATTAATTAATTAGCTTTAATGCCAGTAGCTACTAAAATTAGTTTTAGAGTTTTGGGGGAGCACGAAGAGGCGAATATGAAATAATGAATTATGAAATATGAAATGAATGAGACCACACAGAATGCATGGGGACTTGTGTCTAGAAAGACGAAGACAAATTTGTTTTTTGAGCTGGGTAGCTTTTAAGGGTTGAGGTTTGGAATGTGGGGTGTAATTTTTGACATCAAAGAGAGTGGGAGATGGTTAGGGAAACAGAATGAAAGACCATGGCTAAAATTTGCACATTAAAGAACCGATACTGCAGGTGAAAAGAAGTTTTGTTTTGGGTTAGCTTCGTTTTGGGTAAATAGGAGAAACCAGGTAATTTTCAGGGAAGTGGGAAGAGAGAGAAATATTTTAGAGTTATGGGGGAAAACTAAAAATTGCTTTACTATGAGCTAAGTTTTTGGGGAAAACATGATCTTGGCGCCAAGGTAGCAAAGATCACAAGAGTTGGTTAGTGGGAGACTTTTGGCGGGATTTGTACTGTTCTCCTTTGTTAGAAAGAATTACTAAGGCCTGATTTCTAATATTGGTCAAAAATAAAGAAAGAGATAGTTACAGCCATATATTAGAATTATGGCCAAACAATCCACGCAAAGGTTCAACTGATTTTGACTGCTCTAAGCGGGCCTTTTTGGCAAATAATTCTCTTTCAGGAGTGCAACACTTTTTTTAATGTGTGCCCTTCCTGAGTGGGGTGTAACACCCGACAACATATGAATGGCTAAAGAAACTGTGATACATCTATACAATGGAATATTCTGCAGCCATTAGGATAAATTAAATAATGAATTTTGCTTATACAGGGATGGGCATGAGACTATCATGCTGAGTGAAATGAGTCAGAGGGAGATGGATATGAAAAGGGAAATCAGCCCCCCCCACCAACCTTGGCGGGTGTCCTGCCCCTTAAGGAAGTCGTCACTACCTTGGCTCCACCCTTAAGGAAGTCGTCACTGCCTCGGCCCCACCTCTACCCCTACCTCACGAATCATTGGTGTTATCGTAGCGGAAGTCCAGCCCTCAAGGACTCTTCTTCCCCTCCCACTTCCCATCCTATATAAGGGGGTGACGCGGAACCCACGAGGTCTTTGGTCCCCTTTCTATTCTGGGGGAACTTTGACCCTGGCCATTTGACTGGTCAGTATTAAAGCACTTTTTCAAAGCATCTGCTGGAACTCATAAGCCTCTTCATTTCTCTGCGCCGGGTAACTAAATTAGGACTTCCGGACCTTTCAGTTTGGCGAGCCACCAGGAGTCCTCATTCCGCCCGGCATGGAGTTATGAACAGGTGTCTGGTGAGTTCTGATGTGTATGTGTGTGTGTGAGAGCGCGCGCTTTGCTTCGTGTCTGTCTTAGTCTGAGATTATGTTGTATTCTGTGACCAGCGGAAAGCTGACTTTGTGGTGGCTTGGCTAATGTTATGAGCTCTTTGCTCGATGTGGAAACCGAGTAGAAGCAGACTTTGTTTCATAGGGGGGTTAGAGTCCCCCCGGAGGGGGGTCAGAGTCCCCCCGGGTGACTAAGGAATCTTCCACCTGATGCGTTTCCAGGTGTGTGTGGTTCCCCATCTGATGCGTATACCAGGTGGGCAAGAGGTTGACGAACTTTGGCTGCTTAGGTCACGACCCTGGTGGTACCCCAGGGGTTCAGTAAGAGCGGCGGGAAGACGTTCCCGCTGCTGCTAGGAGGTTGTCTGCCTGTGATTTGTGGAGCTCAAAAACTTGGTTGTTATTAGCATAGCCGTCTGTCTAGGAATCTGTGAATTTTACAGTTGTGTCTCTGGATGTTCATTTGACTCCCCTCTGACTGCCTCCTTTGCCTGTCCGCCTTCCTGGCAATTCTACAAGTTTGATGAGACAAATTCAATCCACCCCACTTACTCTGACACTAGAACTTTGGGAAAAGATTACTTGAACGCATTCGTTTGGGTTGTTTTCCGTGTGGCGCCACTGTTTGTCTGTTTGTTTGTTTTTGTCTGTGTGTTCTATGTTTTTTTTCTTTGGTCTAACCACGGGACGCGCCCCCTCTTGCAGGCCGACCCCTGGGGAAAGGGGCCGAGCCCGCGTCTCCCTCGCCCGTCAGTCGTCCCAGCCCGGGATCGGGAGGCCCAGCGGGACGCGCGACCCCTGCCGCCCGTAGCGCTACGAAAGGGCGCCCGAAACCCGCCTAACCCGCTCCCCACCCAACCAGGAAGCGGGCGCGTGCAAGGGCCATGCTAGGAACATGGCGGAGGGTGTTGGAGATTGCAAATCCCAGATTTCTCAAATGGCCATCTGGGACAAATTTTCCCTGGAGAATTTCTGAACTTTGCAATCCCCAATTATCCTGCCATGTGTTCAGGCCAAAAAAAGAGCAACTGGCCGCTTTTTTTTCTAGCTGAAGAAAAAAAAATAAGTGCTTTTAAACTCCAGCCTGAAGGAATTCACTAAGCCCCAGGGCAAACCATTGTCCTCCCAGCCTCACCCTCACCTGGCTGAGGAATGTAGATCATTTACATATCAAAAAAAAATCTAGCTAATGGTTTGGAAGGCAGAAAAATAATAAGAGGATGTTGCAAATTACTGTTGTTATTTTTGTTTGTTTGTTTTTCGGTGCACGTGGAGTTTTTTTTTGCAACAGAACCACTGCAAAAGAATGTGTGGTGAAGCTTAAAAAAAAAAAAAGGGAAGGAAAAGAGAAGGAGCCAAATGGTAGGGCGTTTGCCTTGCATGTAAAAAGGAAAGTGGTGTAAAAATTAATAATGTGTAATAAAAAAATCTGTATAATCAATCTAAATAATTATTAATATGTCTCTAGGTTAAAAAAAAAGTGTAAGTGTTTTTAAGCATGTTCTACCAAAAGTAGTAAGTATTCATTCTTTCTGGTTTTCAACATTAATTTATGTAACGTAAATTGCTGGTGTTTTCTGTTTAGAAAACTAAGTGAATTTCTATATTTAGAATTAAGCATAATTAAAATATTATTTTGCAATTTTTCATTATATGTTACCAAGAACATTAATATTTGTATCACAAAAGGTTTTATAAAATTGGTCATGGTTTTAAAAAATGTATAAAATATTTTGTTGTAAAAAAAGATTCTAAAATTATCTAAGTAATTTAATATTTGCATTTTCTCTTCTCCCAGAACCTTTTAGTACCATTTATGTCATGGCATCATGTTGCTTTGCACAAGATACAAGCAGATGGCTTTTCTCTCTGCATGAGGAGTAGTCCCCATGCAAACAGAAAATAAAAAAAATTAGTGAGGGGACCCCAAAAACCTCTTTTAGAGGAATAATTGGAGTTAAGGTGGTGTGGCAAGCAGGCATCCTCAAGCATTTGGCTGAAAAGACCGGCGAGAGACTGGAATAAATGGCCTGAGTGAGGAAATTGAAGATTTTCCTAGAAGATCATCACAGCCTGTGGGCCCTGCTCTCACCCTCAAGCTCAAAAGAGAATTCGAGGTCAGTCTCTTCCAAACCTGGAGAGGAGTGGAACAGACAAATCACCTCTAAAAATTCCTGCAGAGGGTGAGATGCCCAGCCAGAAGATCCTCATGCTTAACCGACCATCTCATCAGCCAAACCTGAGTGACTGACATGAAAAACCCTGCTGTGTCTACAACCTATCCTCAGAAAAGTTCTGTAAGTAATGGGGGTGCCCCAGATGGAGATTTCTCCAACAGTGCTGTATATGTGCAAAGGAAAAAGCCAAGTTATTCAAATACCTGGTAAGGTACAAGGAAAAGATGGAGAGAAAAACCATTTTTGGTAGCTAATTAAAATTCTAGTGGGCCTAACTTAAACCCACTTCTTTGAAGTAACTTATGTAAAAATGCTCTTACTAGTTGTATTAAACCAGATCATAAATTGTAAATGCAAATGTTAGTCTAACTGAAGTAACTCAAAACTGTGTTTATTCATGATGCTATAATGCTTTGTTTTCTGTTGATTAATTTGTGCTATCATTACAGACAATAAGAACAGCTGTGCCATTCAAGTTGTGCTATTTACTGCTCCAAGGCCTGAGTGGGTTAAGTAATATTCCCCTGTATAATTAATCTAATCCTTTTCAGGTGTTAAAACTGCAAAAGTGAACCAGTTAACTGCTCCTTTAGGGAAATATGAGATTTCACCCTATCTAGAGATTGAAACTGCAGTCCCCTGTCAGCCTGAAGTAGCTACAGAAGATTGATCTTCGACCACGTTCCCTCTAATAACTTCTAGGGTAATGAAATCTCTAAAGCAAAATGGTCATCAGAAAAAGCTATAAGGAAAATAAGAAGAAAATAAAGGCCGCAGAAATTAATAAGCCAAGTTAACTACTAAGAATAACATTATGCCTATCTATCCCAGAGGTTAGAGCAGGTAGCAAAAATTATGCTTCTCTTGGTAATGTTAAAAGTAAAACAGTCATTAATAAAAATAAAATTTCTTCATCTCTGTCTGACCCAGTGCAGGAAAGGCAACTGGAGTTTAGGGCTCTCTACCCCAACAGCTGTTTAAGTTGCAGAAATGAAGAAAAGAAAGCAGAAACCTCCTTATTTTCGTTGTGGAATTCACAGCCTATAAGAAGAAAACCCTGAAGGCCCAGCTCAGTCGGCTCAGAGGACCAGAATAAAAGTCCTAGTCTTCCTTCAGCAGCAATTATATGGTGCCCCGCACAGTGCAAATGTTTTCTGAGTCTTATAATGTTTTTCTCTCCCCCCTTCCACTCTCCTAGCAGCTCGGCCAGCCACCATCGATGCCCCCTACAAAGCTAAGTCTGAAAGGGACCCAAACAGGCATATGAGCCCCAGAAGCCGAGAGACCAGGTCCTAGTAAAACGGTACCGCTCGCAAACACTAGAGCCTATGTGGAAAGAACTGCTGTCAAGGTGAACTGCATGCTTCCTGGGTTCACGCCTTCCATCTAAAACCTGAAAAGTGGAGCACACTAAGGATCCTCTCAAGATACGGGTCTGGCGGGCACACTTCAGCCCTAATGCACTCACTGACTCTGAAAATGCTCTCACTGGCACTTGCTAAGGAAGGGCTCGAACTGCTTACTTCCGGTCCTCTACTTCCCATGTGTGTGTTTGGGGGGCCAGAATGGGTGTGTAAAGCAAAACCTCAGCCTTTGCCTCCCTCTTGGGGGTGGGGGGGAAATTGGCCTCTGGCTGTCCCTGTCTGACTAGGTAATCTAACCTTTGCTTCTTCTAGCTGTACTTATGTCAAAAGGTAGTCCCGTTTAGCTTTAAATCTTCTGTTTGCTATTCATAACAGCACCAAATCTGTAAACCTGGGTCAGGTAGGAGGTACTCAGTGCTCAGAAGTCCTGCCTGCTCCCTCTAGCCCAGGGTATTTACCTCCGGAACGGGTATAAATGTGTGGTAAAAATTTGGCTTATACATCCCAGCATTAGTGCTCCCCAACATTGACATCATCCCAGAAACAGAGCCCATCCCTCTGCCTAGCATACATTTCTTAGGCACTCCTAGGTTTGAGCACTCTACTGGTAGGGCTCAGAAGTTGCAGGTAAATTGGTAACTGGGAAAGCAGGGCTAGCAAAACTAGCGGGGCTAAACAAAAATAACAAACTCTCACAAAAGTTAATTTCAAATGTGTGGGACAAAATCAAGCACCATCAAGAGTAGCTGGCCAAAATAAGGGGCTACTGAATGGTCCCTTATGGTCTTTATAGAGTGAAAATCACATTGGCTTCTAGGATTAGAAGCCTCAAGTACAAGAAGTGGGGATTGAAAAGGGAAATCAGCCCCCCCCCACCAACCTTGGCGGGTGTCCTGCCCCTTAAGGAAGTCGTCACTACCTTGGCTCCACCCTTAAGGAAGTCGTCACTGCCTCGGCCCCACCTCTACCCCTACCTCACGAATCATTGGTGTTATCGTAGCGGAAGTCCAGCCCTCAAGGACTCTTCTTCCCCTCCCACTTCCCATCCTATATAAGGGGGTGACGCGGAACCCACGAGGTCTTTGGTCCCCTTTCTATTCTGGGGGAACTTTGACCCTGGCCATTTGACTGGTCAGTATTAAAGCACTTTTTCAAAGCATCTGCTGGAACTCATAAGCCTCTTCATTTCTCTGCGCCGGGTAACTAAATTAGGACTTCCGGACCTTTCAGATAAACATAGAATAATATTCATTTGAGGTATATATGAAAAATAAAGGTGTGATAATACTCGAATACAAGAGAGAGAGGGCTACGAGGACCAGCCAATACTAGAAAACTTGGCACAAAGATTGGTGAATGCATTTAGTGTAGAGAACTAGTATTGTCACTCTGATAATGATAGTTGAAACTGATCATTCTGGACAAAAACTTGATGTTGAAAGGAGATAGTAATATGCATGATACCCCTTCAGTAATTTTCTAAAAGGCAAAAGAGAAAAAGAAAGGTAAAAATTAAAATGTTCTGAGACTGAAGAGATAGCACAGTGGTAGTGTGTTTGCCTTAGATGGAGGACAGTGGTTCAAACCTGGCATCCCATATGGTCCCCGAGCCTGCCAGGAGCGATTTCTGAATGTAGAGCCAGGAGTAACCCCTGAGTGCAGCTGGGTGTGACCCAAAAATAAAAAAAAATCTTAAACAAACAAAAAATTAAAATTTTCTGCCACAGAGGCAGACAGAGAAAAGGGACAGAACTGGGGACATAGGTGGCAGGAAACATGCACTGGTGAAATACCTAATATCCAATACCTATACAAATACCTAATACCCAACACTTTTGGTAATAGGTATTGGGTATCTGTATTAGATATTGGGTATTAGGTATTTAGATATTGGTATGACTGAAACTATATTATGACCAACTGTGTAACCATCACAGTGATTCAATTAAAGAACTTATTTATAAATAATTTTTAAAAATATTTTAAGCTGGGAAAATAGTCAAAGTGGTAGAGCACATGCCCAGCATGTGTAAAGCCCTGATTTTGATCCTTGGCACTGTCTATCCCTTCTGAGGAAAATTGTGTGTTTCCTATAAATTAATATATATATTTTATATATACATATATATACGAAGCATTTCCAAAGTGATGCACAGTAAGCCCAGGGTTTACTTACAGTAATATTTATCCAACCAGGCAAACAATAAATTTAGTATTAATACCTAAGAATATGGGCTGGCTCTCTGCAATTCAGCACTGTTGATCACCAAGAGTCACCCTGGTGTGTAAGGGACTTCTACAGCTACATAGAAATAAGCAGGGGGTCCTATGGTGCTAGAGATTAAATATGGATGACACACAAGTAAGGCACATAGCATAACCCATATGTTAACTCTTCAGCCCTAAAATATTTTAATTAAATGGAAAATGCTAAAATTTCATAGTTAATCTCTGCACTTAAGGATAGTAATTCATTTGACTTTAGGCAATTTTATATTTTGGTATTTAAGATGTTCTTGCAGTCTACTTGCATTCAGTAACAAAAAGACAATAATAAGCACCCTTGAATAGCTAAAGCACTTCTAGGGAAAAGGAAAATGAGAGGCATTACTTTCCCCAACTTTAAACTGTACTACAAAGCAATAGTTATCAAAACAGCATGGTATTGGAGTAAAGACAGACCCTCAGATCAGTGGAATAGGCTTGAGTTCTCAGAAAATGTTCCCCAGACATAGAATTACCTAATTTTTGACAAAGGAGCAAGAAATTCTAAGTTGAGCAGGGAAAACCTCTTAAACAAGTGGTGCTGGCAGAACTGGTTAGCCACTGGCAAAAAAGTGAACATAGACCCCTAGTTAACATCATGTACAAAGGTAAAATTCAAATAGATTAAGGACCTTGATATCAGACCTGATATCATAAGGTATATAGAACAACACGTCAGTAAAACACTCCATGACATTGAGACTAAAGGCATCTTCAAGGAGGAAACTGCACTTTCCAAACAAGTGGAAGCAGAGACCAACAGATGGGAATACATTAAGCTTAAAAGCTTCTGCACATCAAAAAGAAATAGTGCCCAGGATACAAGAGCCACCCACCATGTGGGAGAAACTATTCACCCAATACCCATCAGATAAGGGGCTAATATCCAAAATATACAGGGCACTGACAGAACTTTACAAGAAAAAACATCTAATCCCATCAAAGAAGAAATGAACAAACACTTTGATAAAATAAGAAATACAAATGGACAAAAGGCACATGAAAAAATGCTCTTCATCACTAATCGTCAGGGAGATGCAAATCAAAACAATGATGAGATACCATCTCACACCACAGAGATTGGCACACATCACAAAGAATGAGAATAATCAGTTCTGGCGGGGATGTGGAGAGAAAAGAACTCTTATCCACCGCTGGTGGGATTGCCATCTAGTCCAACCTCTATGGAAAGCGATATGGAGATTCCTCCAAAAACTGCAAATCGAGCTCCCATTCGACCCAGCTATTCCACTCCTAGGGTTATACCCTAGGAACACAAGAATACAATACAAAAATCCCTTCCTCACACCTATATTTATTGCAGCACTATTCACAATAGTCAGGCTTTGGAAACAACCAAGATGCCCTTCAGCAGATGAATGGCTAAAGAAACCGTGGTACATATACACAATGGAATATTATGCAGCTGTCAGGAGAGATGAAGTCATGAAATTTTCCTATACATGGATGTACATGGAATCTATCATGCTGAGTGAAATAAATCAGAGGGAGAGAGACACAGAATAGTCTCACTCATCTATGGGTTTTAAGAAAAATAAAAGTCATTTTTGCAACAATCCTCAGAGACAATGAGAGGAGGTCTGGAACTTCCAGCTCACTTCATGAAGCTCACCACAAAGTGGTGAGTGCAGTTATAGAAATAACTACACTGAAAACTACCATATTCATGTGAATGAATGAGGGAAGTAGAAAGCCTGTCTAGAGTACAGGTCGGGGTGGGATGGAGGGAGATTAGGGACATTTGTGGTGGGAATGTTGCACTGGTGAAGGGGGGGTGTTCTTTACATGACTGAACCCTAATCACAATCATATTTGTAATCAAGATGTTTAAAGATAAAAATAACAAAAATACAGAATTTAATCAATCTGAGCAGAGTCTGTATTAGTTCTTTTGAATTACCATGAAAATGACCACAAACTGGGTGACTTAAAACTGCTGAAATTTTTTTCATGATTTTGGAATCTAGATGTTTAAAATCAAGTATTAGCAGTAGGCTTTGAGGGAAAATCTTGCCCATCTATTTGTCATATTTTCTAATGGAGAAATGCTATTTTAAGTCACCAGTGACTCCCACTGCAGTGCTTCCTATCAGTATGTTTTAAAGCCTTAATTTTATTATGTATAAAATAACTCTTCAACTTCTTTGTTCACAAAGTTTCTTGGAGATAGAGGGTGGACACCCAAATTTTACAATTTGGAGCTCTATCATATTACACTCCATATACAATGCTATTTTGACAATGTCTTGATAAATTATTTCAACTTACACATTTCTCTGTGATTATATTTTCTACTATAGCCTAA
This sequence comes from Suncus etruscus, assembly GCF_024139225.1. Taxonomy (NCBI): domain Eukaryota; kingdom Metazoa; phylum Chordata; class Mammalia; order Eulipotyphla; family Soricidae; genus Suncus; species Suncus etruscus. The sequence goes on along the minus strand of NC_064868.1, from coordinate 21,809,458 downwards.
AGTTTATGACCATTGATACCAGTGAAATGGACAACCACACACCACAGACAAATGATATAAGACCCACTCATTGAGTATGTATTTGCATATTACTATTATCTAATTTTTCTTTATTTTTTTTTCAATTTTTCTTCTCTTTCTTCTCTTTCAACCCAAGCTATGTACTATTATATCATAATGTCTCTACTGCTGTCAGCTCTTTTCCAGGAACAGAAATCAATGCACAAGACATGGTAAATGATACTACATACGGTAGACTCCTCTTGCAGTGCTCACTACCAAATTGCTTAGTACTCTAGTCGTAAAAAACTATGTTTATCCTAAAATCCCCAATGTACAAACTAAATCTGAAAGCTTCTTTTAGCAAAGTTCAACTCTGCCATCCAAGAAGCACTAAGGTATAGGAAAACTTTAAGCCAACATCTTTATTTTCCTATCTTTTTTATTTTCTATGTCGTTTTACTTTTTTATGTTTTCTCCCCTAAGTAATATTTTCAAACTTATTAATATTTTTAATTCAATTAAGTTTAAGTGCACTGACCCATTCGATAAGGGTCAGGCCTTCAACTGCAACCTAAGCTTGATCTCTAAAGTTAGGGGCTGGAGTGGTAGCACAGTGGTAGGGTATTTTCCTGGCATATGGCTGACCAGGACGGACGTGGGTTCAATCCCTGGCATCCCATATGGTCCCCTGAGCCAGGAGTGGTTTCTGAGCGCAGCCAGGAGTAACCCCTAAGCATCTTCAGGTGTGGCCCCAAAACAAAAAAATCTCTAAAGTTTGTCAATAAAGTGAATGTAAGTGTATATGCGATGGACTCTACTATATGTGCTAATCCAAACTGGAAACAAGTCATGCATATATTGTATATAACCCCCTCGTATATTATCTCTCTTCCACCTTCCCCATTCAGAACTTTATCTATCCTCTAGCACCCTCAATCCTGACCCATTATACCTCCCTATTTAACACATTGCATCCTCAATTTTTAACTCATTAGGAACTGAGACCGAACACCCTGCCCCAATAATCTGCCATCCTCTCTCCCCTGCAAGGAGCTGCAACCACCACTCATGTTGACTCAATCTATGAGGCCCTTTTTTTCCTCACACACACCCCAACATGGACTGGAGCATGCTACTAGACTCAGCTCCAGAAAGTCCCCTAACTCGAGGACACTACCCAAACCTGCACTGCTGCAAATCATTTTTAAATCTCTAGAAGACAATTGTGTGAGACAAAAATATGCCCTGGATCTCATCGCCCCACCCAAGATTGTCTCAAAATACTTAATGAGATGTTTGTATTTTTATGTATGTTTATTCCTAAAGAGCTATACCTCTTAGTGTTTCTATCCCCAAATGCTAATGTAGTCTCCTCAATCACTTTATCTTTAATTCTTACTTATATATTATATTTTTATTTGTTTGAGCAGGTTCTGCTCAAGACAAAATTCTAGAAGAAAAGTCTATCACGGAATAAAATAGTTCAGGCCAAAACCAGGCCACAGAGACTACATAGCCTGCCATTTATACCCCTTAGTGCATCAACAATATAATATGGCATTGTTTCTTTTTGCATAGGCACACTAAAATGGGGGACATTTTTGTATAGGAACAAGCTCTTGTCTACTAGGGACAAGAACTCATAAATTTTTTAATACAGGGGCACCTCACACCCTGAACACTTATCATGAGAATTCTGCTTAGACTGCATGAGATCAGACATTGACTGTCCATCCCTGAACCTCAGATCCCAACCTTAGAACTAACACAGTTCCCTGCACCAGGAACCAAACTCCCTCAGGGAGAGTCCCTAATAGTATGCTGACACCAACATACACCAGGCTAGATGCATATGACATCCTGACAGTGAGAAAACAGCAACAACCTGATCTAAGAGCAGGTTCCCCAACCTCATCACCTAATGGTGAAATGAACTCAAAAGATATTTCATTCTTTGATTTGTGTAAAAACCATAATCACTAATTACAGAAGACTGCACCAATCATAACTGGGCAGAGCTTCTGAAAACATAAAGAAAGACTCTATCCTAAACTTCATCCTTGGGTCTGTGCAAAAACCAATATCTCTAATTACAGAAAACTGACCTTGTTTACCACAACTGAGCAGAACATTTTCTGGCACCATAAAAACATCTCGGAGTTCTACAATAAACATGGTCATAGCCTATAGCTGATCCCAATACAGTATTGTTCAAGGATGGAGAAACCATGTATCCCTTAGGCCAAGGGAATTTCCTTTCTAAGTCCCTTCATTACTGTGCCTCTGCAAAAAAGAAAAAGAAAAGAAAAAGAAGCCAGAGAGATAGCATGGAAGTAAGGCGTTTGCCTTTCATGCAGAAGGACAGTGGTTCAAATGCTGGCATCCCATATGGTCCCCTGTGCCTGCCAGGGGCAATTTCTGAGCATGGAGCCAGGAGTAACCCCTGAGCACTGCTGGGTGTGACCCAAAAATCAGAAACCAAAAATAAATAAAAGAAAAAAGAAAAAGAAAAACCAAAACTTGCCACACCAGCCCCACTCTGTTTTTCTTTTTCTTTTTAATTTGGTGTACTTTAGTTTTTTCTTTTTCTTTCTTTCTTTTTTAAAACTTAAATTCATAGCTTCTACAGTGAGGTTCATCCCTGTCCTTTTTATTCTTTCAAACAGAACCATAGAACACAAATCAGCTTGTTCTGCTTCAAATTGAGAGGAGAAAAAGTGGATGGTACCAGGGGCAAGCAGTTTCGTGAATATTGATTGGAAATAAATAAAAAAATATCAGTCCTAAATACCCAATCCAAATTCAACGACAATAAAATGAAGAAATCCAAGCTACAAAAAGCTACACACAACAGAGACTTTTATCCACTAGCAGTCCAGGGGGCTAAGGGTGGAGACAGGAGAAGCATGCTGGAAACAGGGGCAGATGGAGGTCAATACTGTTGGTGGGAACTGCCCAAATTCACTCTCAAATATGTGCCTTAAATATAACTATGAAAAACTTGTAATTCATATTGGTCTCAATAAAAATAAAAATAGTTATATCCTAATCACAGTCCATTCCAAAAATTCCTGTGGGTTCTTAAAAAATAATTCAGACCTGCATAAGATGGATATGTAATAACATTTAAATTAATTTTTTTATTGCTTTTTGGCCTCACCTGGTGATGCTCAGGGGATACTAATGGATATGAGCTCAGAAATTGTTCCTGGCTCAGGGGAATCATATGGCATGCTGAGGATCAAACACAGGTCTATCCTGGGTCAGCCACATGCAATGCAAATGCCCTAACACTGTGCTATTACTTTGTCCCCAGTTAATAACAATTTAAAACAAATAGTTTGTGTCAAATTCATTTTAAATTCAGCTCACAGGTAGAAAATAAATTCATATAAATATTGAAAAATTTAAAGAAAAAATAATCCACAATTGCATATTAACCATGACATTTTTGCAGTCAATGGCACTGGCAATATTTGCATTATGCATTCAATTCAAAGTCTAAAAATTGTTATGATTATTATAGCCTAGCTATTTGTACAGTGAGTATACTTGTAACTACTTGAAAGACAGAACTCATACATTGCTCAAGTAAAATAAAATTCATTATGGGAAGATGGCTTCTAAACTATATCCACTTAAATTTCTCCATTCCTTTCTAACCTTTTCAAAATATTTACCACCCAGTAAGCCTCCCAATACTTTTTAGTTTTTGTTTTAAAACTTTTTAGTGTTTTAAAGTAGTCGATCTTTGAAAGGCAACTTAAAAATAAAACAAAACTCACAAAATATATGAGAATGATAGCAAGAAGTATTTTTGCCCTTGAATCAAAGAGGAAGATAATTTATATCTAAGAGTTTAGGGTTGCTGCCTTTAATCTGACTTGTCCCTAGAGAGTAATTCAGGAAAGATAGGAAGCTCTCTGCTAAACCTTTCTAAATTTACCCACATTTCTAAGACAACAGTGAAATAGGCCTAAATAGACATAGTTGGTGTCAGTTGATGTCTTACACATGTCAAATCAGAAAAAAATATGTTTATTTCCAAATTAATACTTTTTTCTTGGATGCTTTATTTTATGTTTTTATAAAATTTTAATTGAATCACCATGAGATCCACAGTTATACTGTTGTTCATATGTGAGTTTTCGTCATAAAGTGTCCAAGACCTTTCCCAATGCTCATTTTCTACCACCAGTGTTCCCAGTTTCTGCTCTACCCTTCCCCCTAATACTTAAGAGATATTATAGTTATTTAAGTTTTAGATTATTTTTGTACTTCTTGAGTTCCTCATCAAATAATATAAAGAATTAAATATCCCTGTGTGTTAGTTGTTTTACAAAGAAATCCTACACTTTTACTCCTACTATGTTTCATAGGCTTTGTGGAAGAAGGAAATTCACTGTGATAAATAATATGACTGATATATATATCTATATATTTTTATTGTAACTGTTGTCTACTGAAATCTCGCCATTAAAGCTAAAGATTTGCATCATTTGTACCCTATCTTCTCTAAGAAGCAATTAATCTAACACTTCTATAGCATGATTTGGATATATCAATAATTAGTATTTGCAATATTTTTCTCATAAATTATATTGTCAGCTGAATCATAGACAGCATTTTGGTTACCGTTCTTATATAAAGTTATTTCCCACTAAAATTAATAACTGTACCTTTATTTGTTTCCTATGTTTTGGTTCACAATTCTTCCCACAAATGCACTCTCCTTAGCTATATAGAACACCTTTTCATAAAGGTAGACACTTCATCTCATTTTCAGTTTGTTCAGGGAATCTTCCCCTCCAAACTTCAGTCTTTTCTCCAATTAGACTGGTGATTCTTTAAACCAAGGCATCCCACATGATCAAGCTGGAAGTTTCCTTGACTCCCTCATCTTAGGTCTCATTTTCCAAATTATATATATATACATATATATATGTATATATATGTATATATAATTATATATATACTCAATTTCTATGTCTATCCTATCATGAAGGAAGGATATATTTAGAAATAAATATAAACAGTGGTATTGGTAGCATAATGGTGAGCATAGCTGCCTTCCAGAAATAACTATTATGAGGCTCATATTTAGCTGAAAATATCATTGTTACAGACTTATGAATATGACATCTATACACATTCATACTGAATTTGGAAATCATGACTCTGGCTTCATTGGTTAAAACATGACTATTGGTCTGTTGTTAGTAATTTGCTTGTATTATCTTACATATTAGAATTTTCTATTACATTCTAAAATGACCCAGTATTATTCTTTTGTGTGTATTTAATTTCTTTCACCACTGTCCTAAATACTGTGAGCTATTTTAAACTGGAAATATTTGCCTGAGGTTTTTTTTCACTTACTGATACATACTATCTTCTGTACTTTTCATTTTCCTTTTCTGATGTGTTGTTATTGTTCGGATAAGACCTAGGAATTAGGATTAGACCCAAAATTTTCTTATTATTTAACTCCTAATTTTCTTCACTTCTCTTTACCCAACATTCCTAGTTTTTCATAGGGTTTACTTTTTGTTTTCACCACTGTTGCATGCTTATCTTTAAAAAATGTTGACATTTCTTAACAACACAACCCAGTAATTAGGAATGATCCAACTTACCTATTTTAAATGAAATAATCAATTTCATACCATCATTTTCTGGCATTTGAAAAAGCCAAGGGATTTAAAATACCTTCAAATTCTAATGGTAATTCCAAGCTTAATGCTATTTTCTTACCATATAATTATTTCCTGGATTTTGGATATAGGAACCCAAATCTGATAATGCATCATCATTCTCTAATATTTCCACTATTACAGACATAGGAAAAAGCATCACAAATTTTTAACATTCCAGACACATACAATATTTCAAAGGAATATTGTTATACTTTTATATATATAGGTGCAAACAATTACATGCTGGATTTTTTTTGTTTGTTTTTGTCTTTTGGGCCACACCCGGTAACGGTCAGGGGTTACTCCTGGCTATGCGCTCAGAAGTTGCTCCTGGCTTGGGGGACCATATGGGACACCGGGGGATCGAACCGCGGTTCGTCCAAGGCTAGCAAAGGCAAGGCAGGCACCTTACCTTTAGCGCCACCGCCCAGCCCCTACATGCTGGATTTTATTTTCTAACTTCTCAAGTAACTTCTAATCATTTATTTATGTTTGAGGATAATACATATATATATATTTGTTTTATAATGTGAATTTTAAGTGACTGGATAAAAATAAGACATACAAAACTTGCTATATATGTTATATATGTGTACATATACATGGATATATGTGATTCATTATATGCTGCATCATCCCCATATAAACAGACCCTAGAGCTAGGAAGGCACCAAGTTTGAAAAGGTCCTAGTTACCTAGCTGCCTACTATTAACAGGAACTTTTCAAAGCTGCCTGTATTCACAGAGAGGCATTTGAATAGTATCACCTATTCAAGGTGATAAGAAAGTATGCTTGGAGGGGCCAGAGCAGTGGCGCAAGTGCTAGGGTATTTGCCTTGTAAGCAGCTAACCTAGAATGGATCACAGTTCTATCCCCCAGTGTTCCATAAGATCCCCCAAGCCAGGGGCGATTTATGAGCACATAGCCAGGAGTAACCCCTAAGCATCACTGTGTGTGGCCCCCAAACCAAAACCAAAACAAAACAAAATATTAGAAAGGATGCTTGGAAAGTAAACTGTACTCACAGGCATTAGGGCTCTGAAAAACTTTGGTTGCCTGTCCATGAGGCATTTAGGATAAAAGGAATGTAGCATAAATATTATTTGAGACAAAACTTTGGCTAACATTCTAAAACTTACTCAGATTTAATATTTGAATGAATTCAAGTATTCTTTATCTAGTCTTACAGAATAATGATTACTCAATTTTCTTAGAGCCTCTCTTAAATATTACTCAAATTCATATAAACACACCTTATTAGGAACATTTGCGTATATTCAAGTATTCTTTATTTAGTCTTACAGAATAATTACTACGTTCAAATTTAGCTTAGCTGTTAGCCTACATGCAGTCATATCAAGGGCTAACATTTCAGGTCCAAGTTCAGAATGCATGAATTGGAATAAGACCAAACAATAAATAACACCAGTCTCTGAGAACTAAACTTGTTAACTAAAAACTTCAGATAGCAAAAGCAGCTCAAGAGTGTGAAATTGTCCTGCGTCAGAAAATACCTTGAACAATTTGCTCCTGTGCTTTTTTGGTCTGAAAATATGCCTTGCCAAGAAATTGACTATAATGATTTCACATTTTGCTTTGAATAAACATAACAGAGCTTGAATCCAATTTGAACTTTGGCCTCAGTCTCCTATTGCCAACTCTGTGCACACACCTGCGAAGGGACCCCAGAAGATTCCTTAGTGTCAGGACTAATCAGTCCATTATAGTTTTATGTGTGAATTTTAATGACTGAAAGAAAAATAATATTATTAATTCCACCCTAAAATGTTGTGGGCTTATATCTATTATATGTATGAAATAACTTTTTGGTTTTTGTCTTCATAATTAAGCAATTTAGAAACCTCTCAATACTGATAATTTGTTTACTCTTTTGTGAGCAAATAAACTTGCACATATTTTGTCCAATAGTCTGTTTGGGCTAGTTTCAGCCACTCCTAGATTGGATGTCACTGAAAATAGCTTTCATCAGAAACCTCAAGACCTCTTTTTCACAGGTCAGAAGTTGAATCCTACCTAGATCAGAGTGACTTGCTAGGTGACAAGTCAGAGATTCGTTGGCTCTGCCCTAAGCAAACCTAGTTCTTTTGCTTTGAGCTAGAAAGCAGTGTAGTTATTAAAAATTCTTCCAAACCCATTAAAACAACATTGAGTGGGCAATTTTTTATACTTTTTCCATTGCTATTTATTTATACAAATCTGTCACCCTTTTGTAGAGGAGGGTGCATATAAAGATGTATATTTATGTCTCTGATTTTATTTTTCTTATCTGCATATTTTGAGGAGTAATTTAAGTAATTTATACAAAATCACTTTGGTAAACTTAAAATTGGTACATAACTGTAAGGAATTACATTTTCATATATGTGGTGCAATATTTAAGGAACTTAATGTTTAGTCAATAATTTACTTTCAACAAGCAAAATAATCATCAGCTTCAGCTCATTGGATATAGAGAAAGGTAAAGGATGGTGCATGATATTAAAAAAATTCTGGGTAATTGAAAAATTGTCCTTGCAACTGAGTGGTAAGTATATCATTACTAACTATTCAGCATCATAGAATTTGTTTCATATATGAAACATGCCCTTCCATTTATTCCATAAAATGTACTTTGTAAACATTGATCATTATGTATATGACAATAGTCAGACCATCCCAAAATTTTGTATATCATGAGAAACATATAAAACTTCTTTTGACTTAATGAATCTATTAGAAAGATTATTAACTTTGAATTTAAATTTTGTTAAAGTAAATTCTGAGGTTTCTAGACTATAGAGTACAAATAAAACCCAACCAGTAATATTTATTATATGGTCCTTCACACAATAATATTCATTCTAGAATTTTATGATACCTACAGATATCCTAAACCTGCAAAGCTAAAGAAAATATGGCCCTTTCATGGCAGTGAATTTATTTTTATGACAATTGGAGGCACTGGTTGAGATTTAAAAAAATTAGCTATGAACTAAAGGAAATCCCCCTCCACCATATTATGAATAGGATAGTGGCTGGGAGGGTAGTTCAAAAGGCTAGGCAGTATACTCTGCATGAAGGAGCCCTAGGGTAAAGTCCCCTTTACCACATGGTTCCCATTCAAGAAATGGCTGGGAGCTACCACAATCACCAAAGCAGGAGTAGCCACCTAGGTATGCCAAAATAGGAAGAACACAGAGGTAGGAAGTTTGATGTTTTGTTTGGGGGTTACAGACAGAGGTGCTCATGGATTACTCCTGGCTCTGTTCTTGTGGCATAAATAAGCGATCTATGAGGTTCCAGGAAAGTTTCAAACTCAGGTCCATTTATGTGGTACTATTGCTCTAGCTGCTGAGGTAATATTTTTTGCTTCAGTTCTCTGTGACAAATCTTGAAGAGAAAGACAATAAAACTCAAACATAAAATGTTTTGAAAACAGAAACACTGTCTGAAACAGAGGCCATCTTTTGTAGATGCACTATCATGCCACAAATAAGAACATTGAATTTCATAAATCTTAAGCCAAGCCCTAGAAATAAGGCTAAATTTTACAAACTTACATATAATATAAGCAAATATTTTCTTGTCAAGCAGAAAAAAGGAGTAACACACAAACAGGAGTAACTTACAACTATTTGAAATCAAACTGGGATTTCTAGGCATCAGTTTACATAAATAGAGCTTGGACAGTTACATAACATAAGACCTCAATATTGTGCCATTGAAAAAACCCACAAACATATATTTTCAAATACAGTTTTCATGGGAGGGTCCTGGTTCAAGTCTCTTTGAGGCTACAGTCATAATGTCAGAACATTCTTAAGGATTATTGGGTGCTGGTTGATCAGTTTTCAAATTATTTGATTCTTGGGCCTAGAGTTTACTGACTCTCCTACAAATCCAGTTTCCATCTTTGTCTAATTCCAAAACCACATTCAAATAGTAGGTAGGGTTTTATGATAATAAACTCTAATATCTAATATAAAATCTGCCATATATTTATGTTTCTGTAAAATTCAGGAATTGAAAACAATAAATTTTGGGGCACTACAAGGGCAAACATGCTTTACAATCAGGGGTCCTGTATTTGATTCACCGTGCCCCATAATCCACTGAGTACTTCCAAATATGACCACCCCAAAACATCATGCAAATAAAAACATTATAATAATTACTGAATAATAAGGAATAATATGGGGATTATCAACAAATAATGTAAAAATCTTGTAAGACATAAAATCTCTGAGACTTAAAAATGCACTATGGTTATTGAAGGGAAAGAGGACAGTGCTGGAACTTTGTTGAAAATATGGATATGTTTGTCTATAAGGTCTTGAATCCCATAAGTTCTGTGATACTGTAACTGATGAAACAGTATTTAAAGAATATAAGAAAATCTTCTGAGGAAACTGAGGACCTGAAGGGAGCCCTGTCCTTTCTCTGTCTTTCCTGAATTCTTGAAACTCTCCTCAGAGCCCTGGGAAGTGAACCCCCCAAAAACTGCATTCTGAAGCTACCCAGTGAGGGAGTGAATAAGAAATGTCTGGCTGTGGGGGTTGCCAGGTGGAGTGCTGATTGCTCTACCTGCGGAGTCTCCACCCTGCTGTGCTTCTTCTGAGGAAACTGAGGACCTGAAGGGAGCCCTGTCCTGTGTTTCTCTGTCTCTCCTGAATTCCTGAAGCTCTCCTCAGAGCCCTGGGAGAGAACCACCAAAAACTGTCACCTAGATACCACAGAAGAGCGTGGCCACTCCTCTTCGCTTCGAGGTCGTGCACTTTTTCTAATCAATAAACCCCACCACATCATGCAGGAGAAACCACACTATTAGTGTGACAATGGAGAAAACTAGCAGGCAAACACCATGCACAGAGAATGAAGATGATATCTTGGATGACCTAAAAAATTTCAACTATCTGACTAACCTCTCGGATAAGGAACTTAAAATAGAAATATGGAAGATGTTTGTAGAACTCAAAGAAAGTGTAGATCGATCTGAACAGAATACAAAGACAAAAATCAGAACACTCCAAACTGAAATAGCAGATCTGAAAAACACGGTAGCTCAACTGAAAACCTCAGTGGATGGCCTCAACAGCAGGGTAACAGCAGCTGAGGAGAGAATTGGAGTACTGGAAAATGAGATACAGAAAAACTCAAAACAGCAGAAGAAACTGGAAAAGAACCTTAGGACAAATGATCATGCAATGGAAAAAGTACTCAATGAATGTAAACAGATGAAAATAGAAGTTTTTGATAAACTCAACAGAAACAAAATAAGAATCATCGGAGTCCCAGAGGCCTAGGTAAGAGATCTCCAGGAAAAATCAACTGTCAAAGACATCATCAAAGAGATACTCCCAGAGTTAAAGACTACATGCAATCAAATCCTGGATGCCTGAAGAATACCAGCTAAAAGAGACCCAAAGAAAAACACCCCAAGACACATCCCCATTACAATGACAAATCCCACAGATAGAGATAGAATACTGAAAGCAGCAATATCAAAAAGGGAAACTACATTCAAAGGAGCATCCCTAAGACTTACAGCAGGCATGTCACAAGAAACTCTCAAGGCCACAAGACAGTGGTGGGATATTGTGACAAGACTGAATGAAATGGGTGCCTCACTAAGAATATGGCACCCAGCCTGACTCACGTTCAGGTTTGAAGGAAAGATACAACATAGTTTCATGAGTAAATAACAGCTCAGAAACTTCACAGATGAAAAACTAGCCTTAAAGGAAAAACTAAAAGGTCTCCTTTAAGACAAGAGAGCCCAACAAACACAGCAAACTTATCTACAAAGATGACATTAAATCCTATGACAATCATCTCCCTCAATGTCAACGGACTAAATTCACCAACTAAAAGACACAGAGTGGCAAAATGGGTCAAAAAGATTAATCCAACCTGCTGCTTACAAGAAACACACCTGAATAGTCAGAACAAACATAGACTCAAAATCAAAGGCTGGAGGAAAATCATCCAATTGAACACTAACCTCAAAAAAACTGGGATGGCCATATTAAAATCTGATGACACCAACTTTATACTCAGAAAAGTGGTAAGGGACAAAGATGGACACTATATACTAATCAAGGGATATGTGCGACAGGAAGAAATCAAACTATTAAACATATATGCACCCAATGAGAGACAAGCAAATTATCTAATACAATTACTGACAAATCTGAAAGAAGAAATCAATAATAACACAATAATTGTGGGAGACCTCAACACGGCCCTATCAACTCTTCATAGGTCAACCAGATTGAAACTCAACAAAAACATACTGGCCCTGAAAAGAGTTATGGAAGACAGAGGACTAGTAGATATATACCGGATACTCCATCGCAAAAACCCTGGATATACATTCTTTTCCAATGTACATGGGTCATTCTCCAGAATAGACTACATGCTGACACATAAAACATACCTCCATAAAATCAAGAAAATAGAAATCTTGCAGGCTACGATTGCTGACCACAAGACTCTGAAATTAGATGTGAACTACAAAGCCACACAGAAGAAAAACTTTAACAATTGAAAATTAAACACCCTGATACTGAACAACCAGTGGGTCCGAGATGAAATCAAAAAGGAAATCAAAACTTTCCTGGAAACAAATGATAATGAAGACACAAACTTCCAGAATCCATGGGACACAGCAAAAGCGGACCTGAGAGGAAAATTTACAGCTCTATAAGCACACATCAGGAAAGAAGGGGCATACCTGAATAGCTTAATGACACAGCTAATAGAATTGGAAAGTACTCAACAAAGGGACCCAAAATTAGGGAGACCGAAGGAAATAACAAAGCTGAGAGTAGAAATCAATGAAGTTGAAACCTGAAAAAACAATACAAAAGATCAACGAAAACAGGAGTTGGTTCTTTGAAAAAATAAACAAGACTGATAGACCACTGGCAAAATTAACAAAAAAAGAGAACATAAAACTTGATAACTCTTATTAGGATGAAAAAGGAGAGATCACTACAGACATGGTAGAGATCCAAAGGGTAATCAGAAAATACTTTGAGAAAACTCTATGCCACTAAAAATGAAAACCTGGAAGAAATGGATAAATTTTTGGACTTTTATCATCTTCCACGGTTGAATTGAAGAGGATGTAGCATATCTAAACACACCCATTACAATTGAGGAAATTAAGACAGTAATCAAATGTCTGCCCCAAAACAAAAGTCCAGGCCCAGATGGATTTAATAGTGAATTTTTTCAAACCTTTCAAGAGGAACTTCTGCCAATCCTGGCAAGACACTTTCATGAAATTGAAAAAACAGGAACACTTCCAAATAGCTTTTATGAAGCCAAAATCCCCTTGATACCTAAAACAGACAGAGATGCTACCAAAAAAGAAAACTACAGACCAATATTGCTGATGAATACAGATGAAAAATCCTCAACAAAATCCTGGCACATAGGATTCAATACCTCATTAAGAAGATCATCCACTACGATCAAGTAGGTTTCATCCCTGGAATGCAAGGATGGTTTAACATCTGTAAATCTATGAACATAAAACACAATATCAGGGCTCGGAGGAAACTTTGTTTCCTGTGCGGCTTGGGTAAGAGTTTTGCTCCCTTGTACGGCTCGGGGGAGACAGGGTTTTCTGTGCGGCTTGGGTGAGAGTTTTGCTCCCTTGTGCGGCTCGGGGGAAACTTTGTTTCCTGTGCGGCTTGGGTGAGAGTTCCCTCCCTTGTGCGGCTCGGAGGAAACTTGGTTCCCCATGCGGCTTGGGTGAGAGTTTTGCTCCCTTGTGCGGCTCGGGGGAAACTTTGTTTCCTGTGCGGCTTGGGTGAGAGTTTTGCTCCCTTGTGCGGCTCGGGGGAAACTTGGTTTCCTGTGCGGCTTGGGTGAGAGTTCCTTCCCTTGTGCGGCTCGGAGGAAACTTTGTTTCCTGTGCGGCTTGGGTGAGAGTTTTGCTCCCTTGTGCGGCTCGGGGGAAACTTTGTTTCCTGTGCGGCTTGGGTGAGAGTTCCCTCCCTTGTGCGGCTCGGAGGAAACTTGGTTCCCTGTGGGGCTTGGGTGAGAGTTTTGCTCCCTTGTGCGGCTCGGGGGAGACAGGGTTTTCTGTGCGGCTTGGGTGAGAGTTTTGCTCCCTTGTGCGGCTCGGGGGAGACAGGGTTTTCTGTGCGGCTTGGGTGAGAGTTTTGCTCCCTTGTGCGGCTTGGGGGAAACTTGGTTCCCTGTGCGGCTTGGGTGAGAGTTTTGCTCCCTTGTGCGGCTCGGGGGAGACAGGGTTTTCTGTGCGGCTTGGGTGAGAGTTTTGCTCCCTTGTGCGGCTTGGGGGAAACTTGGTTCCCTGTGCGGCTTGGGTGAGAGTTTTGCTCCCTTGTGCGGCTCGGGGGAGACAGGGTTTTCTGTGCGGCTTGGGTGAGAGTTTTGCTCCCTTGTGCGGCTCGGGGGAAACTTTGTTTCCTGTGCGGCTTGGGTGAGAGTTCCCTCCCTTGTGCGGCTCGGAGGAAACTTTGTTTCCTGTGTGGCTTGGGTGAGAGTTCCCTCCCTTGTGCGGCTCGGAGGAAACTTGGTTCCCTGTGGGGCTTGGGTGAGAGTTTTGCTCCCTTGTGCGGCTCGGGGGAGACAGGGTTTTCTGTGTGGCTTGGGTGAGAGTTTTGCTCCCTTGTGCGGCTTGGGGGAAACTTGGTTCCCTTTGCGGCTTGGGTGAGAGTTTTGCTCCCTTGTGCGGCTCGGGGGAGACAGGGTTTTCTGTGCGGCTTGGGTGAGAGTTTTGCTCCCTTGTGCGGCTTGGGGGAAACTTGGTTCCCTGTGCGGCTTGGGTGAAAGTTTTGCTCCCTTGTGCGGCTCGGGGGAGACAGGGTTTTCTGTGCGGCTTGGGTGAGAGTTTTGCTCCCTTGTGCGGCTTGGGGGAAACTTGGTTCCCTGTGCGGCTTGGGTGAGAGTTTTGCTCCCTTGTGCGGCTCGGGGGAGACAGGGTTTTCTGTGCGGCTTGGGTGAGAGTTTTGCTCCCTTGTGCGGCTCGGAGGAAACTTGGTTCCCTGTGGGGCTTGGGTGAGAGTTTTGCTCCCTTGTGCGGCTCGGGGGAGACAGGGTTTTCTGTGCGGCTTGGGTGAGAGTTTTGCTCCCTTGTGCGGCTCGGAGGAAACTTGGTTCCCTGTGGGGCTTGGGTGAGAGTTTTGCTCCCTTGTGCGGCTCGGGGGAGACAGGGTTTTCTGTGGGGCTTGGGTGAGAGTTTTGCTCCCTTGTGCGGCTCGGGGGAGACAGGGTTTTCTGTGCGGCTTGGGTGAGATTTTGCTCCCTTGTGCGGCCTGGGGGAGACTTTGTTTCCTGTGCGGCTTGGGTGAGACTTTGTTTCCTTGTCGTCAGGACCGACTCCCCCCCCCTAGTGAGTCCCTTCCCCCGGGTGGGCGCCTGGAAAGGCAAGTTGAGCAACCGGAATAGTCGGGGGAGATAGGGCCAGCTATCTGGACTCTCAGGTGACCTAGAGCAATCCACCCCCTTGGGCCCTGGAGCGGATCAGGGACTCCCCAAGGGTGAGGGCACAGCCTGAAAAAGTAGACTGAGGGAACTCCTTCAAGGGAGGTTTGGAGGGGGCGGAAATCCATTGACTCCCAGAGAAAGGAGGGGGGATTGAGAGCTAGGCTCAACAGCGCCAGTAACCATTGTGGCCAGGAGTGGAACTGCACCGCTGACAGAAATAAGGAGCAGAAAAGGGAAAAGACCCACAGCAGGAAGGCAGAACTCTAGGAAGCAAAGGGGAGGAGAAAGGGCTAGGCTCAACAAACTCACCCAACAGGCCCCTCTAGAAACACCTTCAGGAAGGGGTCAAAGCAGGCCAAAATTAGAAGCCACAGCACTCCAAAATACACCATTAAATACAAAGAACAATGCGTAAAGCAAGGAAATCGCTAATAACTGGAGACACCATGACAAACCCTATCAAATTTCCAAGTCCACCAAAACGCACAGATCCACGGGAAGAAGACCTAAAAGCTGTCATGAGGAAGGAAATGCAAGAATTAATAAAAGAATTGAAAGAAACCCTAGCAACCGAGTATAAGAAATTCATGGACGAACGAATCAGCCAAATTAAAGAAGAAATGTCAAAGAACATGAGAGATTCCATACAAAAAGAAGTGAAGGACTTAAAAGACAAAGTAGCAAGTCTTATGAACAGAAACACAGAGTTGGAGAAGCACATCGAAGAACTCGAAGGAAAACTACAATCAAAAAAAGATCAAGAAACCAACAAAGAAATAAAAGGCAAAGCACTGGAAGGAAAAATCCAATATCTAATGAACAAAGACAAAAGAAACAATCTAAGAATTGTGGGTATACCAGAAGGGGAGGAAATAGGGAAGGGGGAAGAACAGGTAGTCAGGGAGATAATAACAGAGAACTTCCCCACACTCTGGAAAGACACTTCAGGACAAATCCAGGAAGTCAAGAGAGTCCCTAATAAAATAGACCCTAATAAACCCACATCAAGACACATAATAATCCAAATGGCAAAAAACAAAGAGAAAGAGGAACTCCTAAAAGCAATAAGGGAGAAAAAAAACCTCAAGTACAAAGGAAAGGACATAAGAATCAAACCGGATCTTCCATTTGAAATAATTCAAGCAAGAAGACAGTGGAATGACATATTTACACGACTGAATGAAAGAAACTTCCAACCCAGGGTCCAATACCCAGCAAAACTATCATTTATATGGGAGGGCAGACTAAAAACATTCTCAAACATGAACGAACATGAAGTCAACTCAAAATGGATCAAAGATCTGGAAATCAGACCTGAATCTATAAAGTTTATCGAGAATAAAATAGGCAGAACACTCGAAGACCTTTATATTAAAAGGGTCTTTGAGAATGGAGCACCAATGGCAAAAACGTTAGCATCAACTATAAACAAATGGGACTATATCAAACTAAAAAGCTTCTGCATGGCAAAAGAAACCCTACTTAATGCAAGAAGACAACTAACAGAATGGGAAAAAATCTTTTCACTTGATATATCAGATAAAGGGCTGATATCTAGAACATACAAAGCGCTCAGAAACCTGAGTCCTTCAAAACCAAACGAAGCCATAAAAAAATGGGGAGATGAAATGAATAGACATTTCTCTGAGGAAGAGAGAAGGATGGCCAACAAACACATGAAAACATGCTCACCTTCACTCATCATCAGGGAGATCCAAATCAAGACAACAATGAGATACCACCTCACACCAGTGAGGTTGGCTCACATCAAAAATAATGGGAACAACCTTTGTTGGAGAGGATGTGGTATGAAAGGAACTCTCATTCATTGCTGGTGGGAATGTCCCTTGGTCCAACATCTATGGAGAAAAGTCTGGAGAGTGCTCAAAGAACTCAGAATTGAGCTGCCATTTGACCCAGCAATTGCTCTCCTAGGCATATATCCCCAAGATGGAAGGACATTCATTCCAAAATACGTATGCACCCCACTATTTATTGCAGCACTCAGTATAATAGCCAAATCTTGGAACCAACCTCGATGTCCAACAACAGATGAATGGATCATTAAGATGTGGTACATATATACAATGGAATATTACATGGCAGTTAGAAATGATACAATCACAGAC
The DNA here is from genome assembly GCF_024139225.1 of Suncus etruscus. Classification (NCBI taxonomy): domain Eukaryota; kingdom Metazoa; phylum Chordata; class Mammalia; order Eulipotyphla; family Soricidae; genus Suncus; species Suncus etruscus. The sequence continues at coordinate 21,792,167 of NC_064868.1, read as the reverse complement.
TTTGCAGCAACGTGGATGGACCTAGATCATATTATGTTAAACGAAGTAAGTCAGAAGACAAAAGAAAAACACAGAATGGTAGCACTATTCTGAAACACCTAGAACACATAAAAAACAAAAAAGGACATTGAAGAAGCATAACTGCTAGAACCACAAAGAAAGACTTCATAAACTCCATTCCCTTATCTGCACAGCCACTAAGACCTCTAGAAACAGGTCTGATTTTACCATCCAAGATAAAGTAGAAGTCTTCCACATACCACGAAAGCAGCAAGAGGAGAATAAATGATCTATTTTTTTGACGTCTTTATTTTGGTGTGGAGATTACGGTTGATGTCTCCAATATTATTTTATTTTATTTTGTTTTGTCTTTCTCTTTCTTTTTGCACTTGAGTATGATTTGATTTCAGAACCGAGATTATTGTGTGGTGCTTGTCTTTATTGTTGTGGTGCTTATCGGTTATTTAATTCGATATTTTTTTTGTGTGTGTGTGTATTGTTGTGGTATTTTAATTACTTTTTTCACATCCTCTCTCAAACTGAGGTTGGAAGCCTCTAGACAGGACTCTGCCTATTTTCAGTATATTTGATTTTTGATTGAGGAGAGGACATATTAGGTGACGGGTATTCCCCTGATTCAATGTGAATATGTACCCAAAATACTACAGTGAAAGATATGTAAGCCATTATGGAAAAAAAATTGTGTTTTTAATCAGAAACTTTCTTTGACTTACATGTATTATTATTATATCAATTATATTATATGTTATGTTATGTCACTATATTATGTTATATTAGTTTACCTCATTATGTTAATCAATTTTGTCCTTTAAATGAATTCTTACTTAAAAAAAAACAACTTTAGTTTGCCCTGAAGAAAAAAAAATAAAATAAATAAAAGATAAAAAAAAACCAAAAAAAAAACCAGAGCAGAAATAAACAACATAGAAACTAAGAAAACAATAAAAAAAATCAATGAGACTAAGAGTTGGTTTTTCGAAAAAATAAACAAGATAGAAATATCGCTGGCAAAACTCACCAAAAAAAAAAAAAAGAGGGAAAACACCCAAAGCCGTAGGATCACAAATGACAGGGGAGAGATTACAACAGAACCCCAAGAAAAACAACATATCATGAGATCATATTATGAACAACTATACTCAGCTAGGCTAGAGAACCCAGAAAAATCGACAGATTCTTGAAAAAACACCTCTTCCAAGACTGGAAAAGGAAGATTTAGAAAGCCTAAACAGACCAATCACCTCAGAGGAAATTGAAGATATAATTAAAAAACTCCCTAAGAACAAAAGCCCAGGCCCAGATGGATTTACAGGTGAATTCTATCAAGCATTCCAAGAAGACTTACTACCACTTTTCCATAGGCTCTTCCAAACCATAGAAAAAACAGGAATCCTCCCTAACTCCTTCTATGAGGCAAATATCACACTCATCCCCAAAGATGGCAAAGACACCACGAAGAAAGAAAACTACAGACCAATCTCACTAATGAACATAGATGCAAAGATACTCAACAAAATCTTAGCAAACCGAATCCAGCACTTCATCAAAAAGATAATACATCATGACCAAGTGGGATTTATACCAGGAATGCAAGGTTGGTTCAACATACGCAAATCAATCAACATTATACACCACATCAACAACATAAAAGACAAAAACCACATGATCATATCAATCGATGCAGAGAAGGCGTTTGAAAAAATCCAACACCCTTTCATGTTAAAGACATTCAGCAAAATATGGTTAGAAGGAGCCTTCCTCAAGATAGTTACAGCTATCTATGAAAAGCCTACAGCCAACATTATACTTAATGGCGAGAAACTAAAAGCATTCCCACTAAGGTCAGGAACTAGGCAAGGCTGTCCACTCTCTCCACTCTTATTCAATATAATCTTAGAAGTCCTAGCAATAGCAATCCGACAAGAGAAGGGAATCAAAGGAATCCAAATTGGGAAAGAGGAACACAAACTACCTCTATTTGCAGATGATATGATGATATACATCGAAAACCCCAAAGAGTCCACAGTAAAACTCCTAGAAACAATTAACCAATACAGTAAAGTGTCTGGATACAAAGTCAATACACAAAAGACAGTAGCGTTTCTATATACAAACATCAAAGTCGAGGAGAGAGAGATTAAAAATACAATTCCATTTAAAATAGTATAAAAAATATCAGGTACCTAGGAATAAACCTTAAAAGGGAAGTGAAAGACCTATACCAGGGAAATTTCAAAACACTTCAGAAAAAAATTGAAGACGATCTAAAGAAATGAAAGAACATCCCATGCTCATGGATAGGCAGAATTAACATAGTCAAAATGACTATACTACCCAAACTACTATATAGATTTAATGCAATCCCTATCCAAATCCAGACACAATTCTTTAAAGAAATAGAACAATCAATCACAAAATTCATCTGGAACCACAAAAGGCCCAGGATAGCCAGACACATACTGAAAAACAAGAAGCTGGGTGGCATCTCCTTACCTAACTTGAAACTATACTATAAAGCCATAGTAATCAAAACAGCATGGTACTAGAACAGAGACAGGACCTCAGACCAGTGGGTCAGAACAGAATTCCCAGACATAAACCCCCAGATATACAGCCAACTAATATTTGATAAAAGAGGCAAGAACCTGAAATTGAACAAAGAAATTCTATTCAACAAATGGTGTTGGTACATCTGGAAAACCACATGTACGAAAGTGAAGATCGACCCATACCTCACCTCTTATACAAAAGTCAACTCAAAATGGATTAAAGACCTTGAAATCAGACCCGAATCTATAAAGTTTATCTAGAATAAAATAGGCAGAACACTCCAAGACCTATATATCAAAAAGGTCTTCAGGAATGGAGCACCAATGGCAAGAACTTTAGCATCAAACATAAACAAATGGGACTACATCAAACTAAAAAGCTTCTGCATGGCGAAAGAAACCAACTTAATGCAAGAAGATAGTTAACAGAATGGGAAAAAATCTTTTCACTCGACATATCCGATAAA